>NC_052137.2:26778069-27087069 GCF_016086655.4 Lepeophtheirus salmonis | reverse complement strand
TTTATGACTTGTATTTTGTACAAAGGAATTTCTTGTACGATTTTTTGTATTGTTTTTTTTTATGGAATGTGTACAATTTCTACATTTTTTTATCTCCTTTTTCAAAAATTTACTGAGCAAATTACATCCATCACGTAAAAAGAATTTCTTTTTTATTCTTAGCAATTTAAACACATCATTTTCTTATTTGTCTGGAAGTTATCATTCCAGATTAAAAGATGTAGTTAAATTCATATTTGTACTATCAAATTTACATAATGCACCTTGTAATATTAAAAAAACAATATTTTTTTTTTAAATGAAGCAACAGAAAATGATAAGTTATACTTCTTATGAATACCTCAAATATAATGAAAAAGTATCTTGAATCAAATATTTGGTTGGTAAAGATAAATTTACCGATTTTATTTTGTTAAATTGATAGATGTTGTAGGAACAGAATTTGACAAAGGAAACAAATCCTTATGTTTAAAAGTAAATGGTAAATGGAAATCGTTCTCTTGAGAAGCAGGAATATTAACTAATTTTGTTTCGGATAAGTTCCATTCGTTTTTATATACTTTAAGAAAGGCTTCTTTTTTATCCTGACATTTACAAAATATACGGTAGATTTGGAACCCGTAAGGTATATTGGAACCATATAAAATATCATAGATGAAATGAAGATATTATCGTATAGTTGAAGTTGCAATACAAATATTTTTGTTCTGGTTTCGGTAACAAAGTTTGTATCAATATTTCAATACATTTCTACTTTTTTAATTATTTTATAAAACAAAAATGATTTTAAGGGAAATTAATATCGATAAAAAGTATGAAAATCAAACAGGGTCATGCTTTTTGTAGTTCTGCTCCTTAAATATATGTTTTCCTTTTTCAGGGTACGTGAATACGTTAACGTTTTATTTTTTAACATACAGATATATTAGATAGCCAGTCAAAATTAATCTAGGAAACCTTTTCGAAGAAAACTTAGGCAAGGATATTTTTTTTGGTTTGTATAAGTTTAATGAACAGGCTGGATCGTTCTTAACATATCATAGCGCAGAACGTAGGATATTGACGATTGAGTGAACAAAAAGATTCAATAATGCCTTCAAGGGGTGAATTAGAACAAAAAAATCGAATTTTAATAAAAAAATGTTAGTAGGAAATTTACCATAGGTCGATAAACATAAGAAGGAAGATACGACGATGACAATGATGATGACCCCGATGAAAGAGCAAAAACGAGCTTGTGAGGAGTCCATTTAAAGAAATGAACAATACCTTTAATTAGTGGTAACAATCTATCAACATACAATGTCCAAAATAATGACAAAATATAAGAATCAATTTGCAGGAAGAAAGTGAACAAAAATAGTCAATAATAGAAAATACTTAAAATATCCACTTGAGAACACATATAATAATGTGTTGACTCTGGAATTTAGGGATCAGAACGAAACGAAGAAAAGGGCAAAACATACCATATCAATAGAAATTTATGAAGAAAATTATGTAAGGAAGCTATGAAACTGATGGAAAATTACCTTCGAAAACAAATTAATGTGGAATTATAACTAGTGGGTTAAAAGCAGTGTGAAGATGAGTGTTTTAATTCAATTTACATGGCTTTATGTTGCCTAGCAAAAATGCTGAATTAAGAGATATATCATATGAAGATTGGATATCAACACTAAACAATACAAAAAATACCTTTTGTCCAAATCAACTGAGATGTTATTTTAAGAGGATATATTCAGTTGCCGAAGCTAAGAAAATGGTTAAAATCAGGAAGAAGATTGGAAGAGAAAGTCAAGTTCAATATCAGGTATAAATACAAATCATAAACATGAGAAGATAAGACAAACTCAAAGGTGTTCTTGTTGTGGAAGAAGTTATCTTAGAAATTTATACTTGCTTTGATTTACACATTAACTGGAAATGATCTATTTATTTATACTGATTATAGGAAGAAAATAATTAATATCAAAAATAGATAATTTTCGGTTAATGTGTAAATAAAAGCTAGTATTTTTCAAATCCAATCCAATAAAAGTATTTGGTGTAAAGGAGAACGTAGATGATGGAATGGTATCTCCAGAAAAAATCTAAGTACTAAGAAAAATAAATGGATAAAAGTAGTGCCGGATACTGGGGCTGATATAACTTTGATGAGTCTTGTTAATCTGAAGAGTGTGGGATTATGTACAAAATTTTGGAAAACAATCTTGAAGAACAATTATCAAGTGTCGATGGGTCCAATTTGAGAATGATGGAGAAAATACATATAACATTAGTGTTAAATAATGTTTGAAAAGAAGAAACTTTTTTTTAATGTAAGAATGTTACTGAAGTATTTTTATCCAAAATATATTATTATGAGTTTCAGCTAATTCCAGGAAATTTTCCCAATCAGATTCAAATAACATCATTAAATAACAAAATGAATGAAGATGTGGAGCAAATTAAAAAGTGATTGATGGGAATATTCTATGATGTTTTTTATAATGAACAAAAGTTAGAACCAAGGAAAATATTGTTGAAAGATAGTTATATACCTTATGCAATTCATTCTATATACCATTTGCCAATAGAGATAAAGGAAATGGATCACATAAAGAAAATGGGAGTGATAATTGAAGAAGGGGACGAGGCTATTGAATAGTAACACCCGTTAGTAGTATTTCCAAAATCAAATGGGAAAAATCGATTTTGTGTTATTTTATTACTAGAACGACGAAGGTATCATTTTACCAAGGAAATATTGTGAGAAACTTCTTGATTGTATTTGTTTAGAAGCTCTTGAATTTTCATAAATCATTTTCTTAACCACAAAAGACGAAATTAAAATTAGTAATAGTTTGGATGATATAGTGAACAGTACTTAAACAGACGTGGGTATCATATTTGATATCCAATCATTTCAAATAACCATTTTGTTCTGCAATACAAGCTCAAACATGTTTACACATGGATGAAAAACTCAATAATTTTTTTTTTGTACCTTATTTGTATTAATCTAACATATATTTTCCTGAGCTAATCATTTTGATTCCCCTATTTGTTGTCAGACAAAAAATTATCCATTCAAGAAATAAGATATTATTTGTGTCTACAACGTACACCAATTGAGAAGGAGAAGATTTTGAATTGGAATCATATGAATAATATGTCCATCCAGCACAATCAAGTACGTCTGATTTTAATGAGTAATCTAAAGTTTTTGACAAGACTCTCGTTATCTAATCTTGTTAAAAGCGTTTATTACTTTTGGTAGACGTTATTTTTATTTTCTTTTTGACAAATTAGTGTATTTTACATTTTAAAAATGATAGGATGTATTTAAGTGACGACTTGATTTCTGCCTTCTAATCAACATAAATCAACCAAATTATTAGGATAATCATTGTTTGTCATCGTTCTCCAAAAGAAATACCTCTTGAACAAAAGGCTTCCAAAAAAGCAATTAGTTTATGATTTTTTTTTGTAAATTGTGTCTAAAGATTCATTTCTCAACATCAAAAAAAAAAATAATAATTTTGATCTTTGCTCCCGACAATATGTGTGAAAGCTTCTACTGAACAAAAATGTTACCAAAATAAATTAAGTATTATAATTAACTAAGTAAGGAGTTGATATGCTAGATCAATGGCAAGACTTTTTTCAATCAAAATGTCTTTTTGCCGATGGCCTTACCAAGTTTTTTATAATATTTTGAATTTTGCTGGTTGAAATCCTGTTATCTTTTACAAAGAAGTGACGGGTAGCACATCATTTTCAATTTTAGCAACCACTAAAACTTAAAAGTATTAAACAAATAACTGGTTTCATTTTTGATATCCACCGTTGTTAAGGTGGATCGTTACCATCCGTCTTTCTATTGGTAAAAAATTAAATGAAGAAGTTTAACCACCAACTCATCCTATGAGGACTTCAAGAGATGTTGTTTTGAGCTTACTTATAAGGCAAATATTTTGCAGCAATGGATACGTAACAAGGCTAAGAAATTGGACTCGTTTTATTACTCGTTGGCGAAGATATGTATTTAAAAGAACACAAATGCATTTTGTTGTACAAAAGATACATATTGCATAAGTAGAGATGAAATTTTCAATAATTTAGCATACACATTTAGAGTAGTAAATGATTTTTTAACATATCAATGGATTTAGAAGACCATGTTTGTATAGTATAGTATCTATATTATAGGATTTTGGATAAATAATGAGAGAAGAACATTATTTTAAATCCGGATAAATTTATATTTGCTCAACCAATAATAAAATTTTGAGGGTATTACATTTTTAAAGGGGGAACGGAAAATGATAAATTTAGTGCAATTTGTAAATTTCTTAATCCAAAAAAAAAAATAAAAAATCCTACGAGTTTGTTGTAATTAGGCAATCAAGGGAGTTCATTTTCACGAACCATAAATGAAGTAATGGGGCCCTTAAGAGAATTAATATCATGAAAAGTTGAATTAAGTTGGACTACGAAACATACCATATCCACGAACAAATTGAAAGAAATGTTGACTTAACAACCTGTATTAGTACAATTAGATCTAAAATTTCAGACATACGTTAAGATAAATGCATCAAAAGTTAAATTATCAATTTTGGGTAGAATGGAGGAAAGGAACTGATCATGAGATCCCAGACGTATTATCAAGGTCACTTGTGTCATCTCCAGGAGTTAATGATAATCTTTATGAAGGAGTTGGCTACCATAGAGATGAAGCAATACTGAATCCAATGATTAGAATAAGTCAACTGGAAGAAGAAGTGAAAATAATTAATCAATTACTAGAGAATATTCGTAACAATTCTTTCAGGCGATCATGAGTATATCGAATTATTAAATGCAATTAACAATAATGTAATTTGAGTTGAAGTGAAACTTGATATAATTTTTTTTCCTGAATTGAGCACTGAGAAAGGCCTCGTTTTACATACATATCGATTAATAACTCATAAAAGTAAAAGATTTCGTAAAATCTTTACTATTCACATCAAGAAATAGAACGGAAGGAAAAAGATATGAGCCAGACAAACGGTTTACTGGCTGAGAATGAATATGCAAATACAAGAAATTGTCATTTTGTAAATGTATAGAAACGTTAACACCTTTACCAAAGGAATCACTTTTCGACTCCAATAAGACTGTTTATTTGCTGACCTGTTCGAGGGTAAGGTTAAATATTATATCGTTTATGTTGATAGACTATCTGGTTACCCATTCATAGAACAGTTTAATAGAATTCCTCATTCTAAGGTTGCAATTTTGTAGTGTTGAGGAAGATATTTTCTGAGACTGGAATTTCTAAGATGTTCAGGACAAATATAGACCCACAAAATTAATCGAGCTTCGTCTCAGATTATTGAGTTTAGAAATACCTCGAAGATTGATGGAAAATCAAAAAAATAAATCTGATTTGGTCATCAAGACTGATCTAACACACAACAACATTAGAAAAATTATGATACAACGCACAGTGTTTGATTTAACAATAAAAAAAACGTCCAAAAACCTAAATAGTAATAATGATAAATTATGTTTTTTTGTATACTTCTAATAAAAATGTTTCTATATTTTGTTGTTCAGGCATTAAAATAATTTAACGAGCATTAATATTTTTTTTTAATTTAATGCGCAAATATATTATACGTATGAGAATATACCAATAATATATTACCATCTAGTTAAAGTTTGAAAGCAATTAAAAGTATTGGACACAATTTGTAAATAAAAATATGTCAACGCATTATTTAAGCTAATTATTTTACAGTAATTTTTCGTAAATGTTATATTAATAAATAATATAAAAAAATATTTTTTGTTTTTATTATTTTACTATTTTTATGATTTAAATACATAAAATTATTTATATACTTAATGTTTTAGGATACAAGAACAAATGTGTACAAAAAAAGGGTGTATTTAGATACGTCATTAATGAAGAGTATGAAAATAAGATAAAAATAGCCAATCAATCAACTTGTGAGTGAATCTTGATTCTGTTACAGTGCAAGTTATGTCAGCTGAGTGATTCATTATTGTGATTACTTATATTTTATAAATGTGTGTAATAATAAATAATTAAAACTGATATATATATAATCTGCTTATAATCTCACAAATATAGAAATAAAACTTATTAGACTTCTCTTATTGAGTTTTGTAAAAATAATATGATAATATTATTAATAATTAACATTCTATAACATAAAGATATATAAAGACCTATTAATATAGACATCAATTTTATTAGTGTTGAACGATTTTATAATGAGTATTGTCTTCACTATAACAAAATGGAAAGATATAATAGTACTTTGGTTGACCTTAAGTTCATTGAAAGAATCTACAGTATTCTTTAAGCGATGTCTTCTGCAAACACTTTTATTAATGTGGATAAATTTCATGACTGCACTATCAAAACGGCCGACACTTATGATAATCCATAAAATTGATATATGATGCCTCCCTCTATCCATTACGTCTGGATTCATAGATAGGTACTTAAGTCTCCTATTTTTCCAATTTTGGCTATATTTTGATGGAGCTGGAGAAACAGTAAATAAAGAAAATACATATACCAGACCTAATCACTCAATAAAATTATCAGGAATTAACACGCTTAGCGATCAGATTCATCATCTTCTAATAAACAGTGTTCCTTTAGTACCTCACCTTGGAATGGAAATAAACAAGAGTAAGTGGCAGATGCTAAATCATTATTGTATATTCTTACAGTAAATGATGCAAGGACGAGGATTTGATTCAATATTTTAGATAATTATATATTAAATAGTACTTGATAGAAGAGTGATTTTTTAATATAAGATTGCCAATGATGTTGCGTATATAATGTATTGCATATTAGTTAATGATAAAATATTATATATAATTCTGTTCATAAGGAAATAATCAGTCGTATCGTTGTTTGAACGTTCTAAACATAACAACAAATAGATGAATTCTTCTTGTCAAACGAATTTTTCTCATGTGTACATTGGATAGATCCCCAAATATAAAGTCGTTTGTTCGATAATTAATTTATTACTACCCATGCCAATAATCAGATCAAATAATTGAGTTTTATTAGCCACGTTAAAATGCTAAAGATGATTGTTTATGTCAACCTATGTATTCCTTGAAAATGCATACAAATAACAAATAAAAGGTGTTTTGGCAAACACAATATTTGTTTGTACTTTTGATGTTGAAGGTAAAGATAAATGACAAAATTTTAAATGTCTTGATATACCTAAAACTACTTTTATACTGTCTTTATTTGTTTGATTCTTTTCAAGCGAACTTTGTTTGAGCAAAAGTTGAAGTTTTGTCTTCCAAGGGGAATAAATCCAAAAAACATAAAAGTAGACGGTTCATTTCTCACTTTTTTGAGAATTGTTAAACTCTCATAGGCTAAAAGTATGGATTTGGGTAAAATACGATGACTGAAATTTTTTTGAACAATTTTTAAATGACCTAACGTCCTATAAGTTAAAAAAAATCACCTTTTCCCCGAAAATTTTGTGTTTTCTTTTATTATCTCGTAACCATAAGAACTGATGATTAAATATATTTAACAACTTTTTTGACATAAGTAAATTATCTTATTAAAATATGAGTATTATTTTGTTCTTTTATTAGTTTATTTGATTTTAAATGGAGTATGAGTGAATGATATTATATAACCTAAAGCTCAGTTTAAAAATTTCTAATAAATTGATTTAGTATAGACCCTGAGGATTTTATTTATAAAGGTGAGATAATTTATTATTGTATTGTATAGTTGGGCTTATACTAGCTTAATTTTGTAGACAGATTATTATCTATTTTTTTTAATTAAATAGCAAAATCGCAATATATTAAAAGTTTTTATTTGCTCCTTTTGTTACAGTAAGTCATTGAATTTCTTTACAAATTTTTTTTTAATATACAAATTTCAAAATTATGTACTGTTCAATTTTTGCTTAGAATAAAACAATTATACATTATATCTAGAATTGTAGAAAATATGACCATAGACCAACATGATAATTTTTTAGTTGCAACCTTATAGGTTTTTTTTTATTTTTAGAAGCTATTATTATTATTATTATTTTAGTCTTGAAAGAACATCAAAATCATATAGTATTTACTTATTCTTTAAATATGAAGAGTAACACTAATGATAGGAGTTCTTTGTGTAACTTTGTTTTAGAATCAGAGTTAAAATTGAAATAGACTTCAGGATAATATTTGCACATGTCCTTGCAAGATATCAAATAGATTTTGTGTGTCTTTTATGGGTACTCACACCGATGAACCGAGGAGGCTGAATTGATCATAGGTTCTTCTATTGACGGATTCGCCTATTTTTTTATAGGGAGGGGGGCATATAAGGGGGTTTATTCTATTTATAAATCGAAAAGAACCCGGCTTCTCATAAAAAAACATGTATAAAAAAAAGTTATGGACAAAAAACAAAAAAATGACTAATAAAATTTCCAATAAAATATTGGATTCGTAGATAAAATAAAGCATTTGTAATTTTTTTTGTAGATTTATTAGCATATAAATATGGCATATAAAAATTTTGTTTAACTGAAATATCTACATGATTTTTCATTTATTTTCTTTTTTTCCATCAAACGTAAATTTTTAATATAAAATGCTGCAAAAATGATGCAGGTTGTTTAAAATTTTAAACCCTATTATTTTAATAATAGTTTATTCAATTTATGGAACATTTTGTATGAATTTTTTTGTAATATTTACAAAAAATGAACCAGTTACCGAGGGTTATTTTTTATTGTCATTATTTTCTATTACTTTTATTGTTTTTGCAAGTACAAAAAAAATATTGGTAGGCTTGTGTTCCTTGTTACAATGCCAATAAAAGCTTTTTACTACTTTTTATTTTGCAAAATTAGTGCAAAATATTTTTTTTACAATTTTCTTAAGGAATTTCGATTTGGCAATTTATTGATAAGAATAAAGGATGTAAATCGTATATAGACAAAGCTTTCATGTATAAATTTTGGTTCTTAAAATTTGATGTTTACTACACATTTAAAAAAAAAATTCATAATGATGAATTTACAATTTACTAAGGATTGCCCGCACCAAATGGTTATAACCATTAAGAAGAAATAACATTGACCATTCTCAATAAAATTTTTTGCTTTCTTCTTGGCACCAAGAATGCCGGGTAACCTTTTGCTAGTTAATAATTAAAGAATAAGGAGGGAGAGAGCAAGCTCTAATTAATCCCTCCCTTAAAAAATTTCGGTGACCTTACACAGTGATTATCAATAATAATCAATATATATAATTGTCTTAGTTTTGCTCAATTTTCGTTGAACACCTCCAAGAGGTCTAACATTCAATTCACGAGTCTGTCAAAGCCCAGGAGGATCTTGGACCTATATGAGTGGGCAGCATATATTACTAGCTTCACTTTGCTTTTTTTATAGCAAACTGGCAAGTCATATTTTGTACAACTTTCATCATATCGTCTCTTCACTAACATATTTCATTGACAAATTATATCTTTAAAAATAAAATGTCGTACACAGATTTTTTTTTAATTATTATGAATATATTATGAGATATACGTACAATGATCATTTATCAATGTGATATATATATATATATATAATCGTTTATCTTAAGAAAAATGGTTTTTATAAGTTCATTTATTACATAAAAAATATGAGTGAACTGCCTTCATAATTTATCTTTCTTTGTGCCACTTTGTGGCATTCAAACTTTGCTTCAATTATATTTAGAGATATATATATATATTAAAATATGTATTAATAATATCATTATAAAAAATGTATTTATAAATAAGATTATGAATAGGACTTTAAAAAAGGGTATGAATGATTTATATTTTGTTGTTCAAGCTAAAAGTATATCAATGAAACATCAATATGTAAATATGTAAAAAAAATCAATATTTCCTATATGTTTATAGTGTTTTAATGACGTCAGATATTGCATACCCGGTGCGATGCTAAAATATATCTTCGCATGAAGATACGCATATTCCTTGACACAGAAAATAAAATGTAGAGGCTTACCTCCTTCGCTAGTTCGGGGTAAATTCCCGGGGGATAATTGGGTTCAGCAAGTTTTACAACACTCCTGCTCACAATGTCAAACCTGCTCATAGATGGTTCAGCAATATTATCAATTTCTGGCCATAATAAATTATGGCCCGTATTTATCTAACACCAACCCTTTGGACAACGCCTTTTGATCGTTTGTAGAGTCCAGATCCTGTACCCTTAGACATAAAAGCATCACTCCCAAATAAGCCACCGTAAATAAATACTGAGCAAGAATGTTCAAAGAGTACATCAAAAAGACGTGTCAACCCTTTAGGAGGCGTGTTGAAGGCATCGTGGATGTCAGACGGGGTTACATAGAAAATAAGAAGAGACAATATAGTGTTTCAGCTGATCTCCCACATTTTTTGTACATATTTATTAGCTAAAGAAATATATTTCTTTAAAGTTAAAAATATTAATTTTTCATATTTCAATGTTACACCTGTTAATATTAAAAAAAAAATTGAGTCATGTTGTTGGCAAAATTATAAAATAAAATGATCCTGTATGTTAAGATAAGTTGACCTTAAAAGGAAAATATTGCTCTTTTGAGTGTGGTTACATATATTGCTTAGAAAATCAGACCTTTTTGAATTAAATTTATTAATTTGTTTCCACTTTGATTATTCTCTATTATAATAGCATTATGTGCTTATTTTAAAACAAAGGCCGCAATAAATGTTATCTTAACTCTGGTGCTTATACATTTAAACTAATCTTTTTATTAAAGATTTTTTAAGCCTTTCAATCATAATAAAAATGAGCTTCCTCAAAATTCCTCTGGACGGTATAATTTTACGTAAGATTTTGTAACGGAGATTTGTAGATTGATGTAGTTGGACCAAGTGCTATATTTGAATCCAACATTTCATAGTGCAAGTCAAATCTAATTCCTCATAGTTACGAGTTCAAGACAAGCCTGAGTCTATAAAAAAATGACCAAATGATTGACTTTCCAAATAAAGATGTCATACTTTAACCTTAATTATTTGTTTAATCCTAATACACATTACTGCATGGTATTTTATATGTTAAATCAAGTTCTCATATCCTACATATTAAAAAAAAGACACGAATTTGAACTTTAAGTTGATATATTTAATTATTGGTATATTTCTATTGATTGTCATTATTGCTTTGTTTAAATGGGTCTAAAGTAGACTAAAGACTATTGTGGGTAAGAAAATCAATGTTTAATGATAAACTGCAATTTATTTTCCTTCTAAATAAATGCAAATATTTTCTTTAAAAAATCCTTTTTTGGTTATTATTAAATAAATAAATAAAAATGTAGTAAATTCTCACATATTTTGTACTCTATGCTTATTAAGAATTACATTCTATTGATTGTTTTTTCAACAAGTCTGAATGTATTCTGTCACAATAATAATAACAATTTATTGATATTAAAAATACATCAAGTTTTATGAGTACTGCCATCTGTTTTAATTTACTTTTAGATGTAAGAACAAATGAATCCTCCATTTCTAATGGGTTCTGAAAATTGTTCTTAGTTCTGCAGTCAAAACAGTTCATGTAACAGATCCCATGTTCTTTTTTTCTTTCTTTACAAAAGTAGAAAAGTGTATTATTATTCAAAACAACTGATACTTCATGGGTACTCATAACCACTCTGTCAGAAAAATCTTTTCAGAAGGAGTATAATACTTGATTTTGAGCACTTTATTCTCAGAGAGATGTTCTCTTAGCCTACACAACGATTTTAAAGCGTAAAAATGTCAATGTTGTATCCTTTGCATTAAAAAAAAATTATGTGTAATTCAGCAAATAGATAATTTCTGTATTGAATAGAATCATCCAAAAAGAAAACTTCTACACAAAAGTGGTAATTTCCACAAAGGCACCTTTTAATGAAGAATATATTCCTATGGCCAGTTCAAGAGTCTAAAATGCATACTGACATTTTTAATCAGGGAGTTCTGATATTTGAGTTTACATATTTAACCTATTATTGAAAGATTGCTCTATATTTGGATCGGAAAGTCCAAGGTTTGTTGTGAACTTTGTTATCGAAAAAAAAGAAGAAAATTGTTGACCCAAATAACCTACTTGTTAGTACATTCAGAAGTTAATATTACAAAGGATAATAAAATATAGTGTAATAGAAAGTAGCACAAAAAAGAAGAATATCTTAAATATAAAAAGTAATTTTTTTTTTGTCACAGATTACGCCAAGATTTATTGTGTGGCGCAAATGTCAGCTTACAGCAACACCGATTCTTCGAAATATTTTTAATAATGACTTTCAAATGATGGCAAAAGATAAAAAAATAGTAGATATTGAATTTTCTTGTCACACACAATCAGGGGAAAGAAATGAATAGACAGGTAACAGATACCTCACAATGTGTAACTAACGCTAGTTCTAAATATGATTTATTAGAAATAGATTACAAACTCGAACAAAAAATTCAAACACAATATTTCGGACGGAAAAAAATAATAATAATTAAATTTGTCGAACATAGATTATGAGTTTTCCTTGGTTTATTTTATTTTTTTATGTTGTTCAAAAAGTAAGAGGAATAAATATTAATTTATATATCAATATTTATGATTTCCCCTTCAAATTAATCCCCCCTGAGAGACAATAGACTTGTGCCAAAACTTTTTCTAATCCTCGAAGCACTTCTCATAAGTACTTTTCGGTATAATCTCGAGCTCTTCCATTAATGCAGTCTTTATCTCCTCAATCGATACACATCTCAGTTCTTTTATAGATCTCTTTAGTTTTGAAAAAAATAAAAAGTCCAATCCAGTGGATGGTGTGGCTGTGGAATGATTGTGTTGCTGATTGGACAAAAAATACAAAGATTCTTGTGGTCAAAATTAAGACTCTCATGCTCAATTGATAAAAACAAAACAAAATTTATGACACCACCACCGATATGTATTAAACACAGCAACTTTCATCAATAATTTTCTTTACTGCTTCAACATTACTATCTTGTGTAGACCTACTTGGGTGTCCAGAGTGAGGCTCGTCATTGACATCCTCTTGGCCAATTTGGAAGAGTTTGCACTACTTTAATACATTTGTTATTCTCAAAACAATCTCACTGTATGCCATTGTCTTAATTTCAAGTGTTATGGAGCACTTCATTTCATTTTTTACAACAAAAAATTGACGCAAATATTGCCGAATACGCAAAATACTTCTAATTGATATGCTTTTCGCAGACAAACTCAACATACTATATTGCTGGAACAGTAAACATATCTTCATGGTGAGTGTACTATCATAAAAAATGGATTAAATCAAGTACACTAAATGTACGTTGCCCTCGTAGCTTGAAAAATCACCTTACTTTTTAAACACACCTCTTATAATGATCTTAATAACACCATGTGTTTCCAAATGGGTTTTTTGGATAATTTTGGATATAAGTTTGAAATCCGTAGAGGTGTATTCTTTTACAAAAGTTCAAATCGCGATAAAGCCCTGCAAATTATGTACAATTTTAGAGTTTTCCTTTTTTCTTCAAATGTGTAAAATTACATAAATTTTAATGCCTCTTGCGTTTGAGTAGGTCAAAAAATACTTGGACGGGACAGCTTATTGAATATACCCCATACTTAGAATATTGCAGATTAAAACACTCAAAAGACAATGTAGTTTTCCTAAAGCTCCTTATTTTCAAACATTTTAGAATCCATTCTTATAAAAGAAACTTCCAAAAGTTATTGAATTCGATTGATTCAATTGTGCCTAGATTTTTGGGAGTTATGACTCTTTTTTTATTAAAATATTTCGTTTACATTCGTATTCTACTTTTTATTATCAATTAAATTTGAATAGGGCTTCCGTAAAAACGGCTTATAAAGTATTTTATTATTTAAGCTAACCATATGCTGTACAAACATTTTGAGTTATTCATTGAAGGGAAATTAAGTAGTAAGTATTTAGTAGGGAAAGCTATCATTAAAAAAAATATTTTATGTAAAAAAAATACATATAATGTGGTGCTTAAAAGTTGAATAAAATAAATTGAAAAATTGTAGTCTATACAAATTTTGAACAAAACGATTATGTAAATCAAGACTAAATATATGATTAAAAGTTGTAAGACATTTTACCGAAAGATAATTTGTGACATTTCTCCAAAAAAATAATATTTATTATATTGATATATGCTATTACATATTTTAATTCTATTTAAAATAATATTATAATACATTATCTCCACATTGATCTTAGTTATTTTCTTATTACTAGGTATGATACTTTTATGGTAAAAAATAATTTGGCTCATCTGTTCAGAATTATATCCAAATCTATTGCAAAACACGATTGCAGGGTCCAATTTTGAGTAAATTAAACGTTATAAACAGATAAGTTTCGTTTTTTGAAAATTCTGTTTGTGACTTTTTTTTTAAATAGTTGATTATTTCAATCATTCTGAATTGGTTTAATAAAAACTTTAAATTAATTGTGTGATCCTATTTTTATTTACGTTTTTACGTTAGGTGTTTTTAACTTTTGCGATTGTTTTATTTATATGTTAAGTCAAATTTTTTGACGTTTCCTAGGACTGTTTAATATTAATAATAAGTGTAAGTTTGATGGCTTAGTAAACAAAAAGTAATAATTCTTATAACCTTATTCATAAAGCAAACCTTCCATCTTTATTATTTGAAATATTGTGGCTTCATCGTGTATGATTTTATTATTATCCAGTTTTACATTTGTTTTTTTTAAGCTGTGGATTGAAGGTCTGACAAGCTTAAAGTTGTCACAAGAAGGTCAATGAGCTTGTATCTTGTAGTACAATTCTCATTTATCTATCTAAGCACGGATAAGAGAACTGTATATAACAAATACTTATCTATGTCTATTGTTTTTACTATCTTTGTGAACATGTGTCCACGGCACCAAGGGATTATATGTAGATACATAACCATTGATTATCTTTTGCTGTTGCAGTCAACTTTTCATTAAAAGAAGAAAGAAAATAGCTTAACTTTTGTAATTGTTAGAAATTCTTCCAAAGTATTATACATTCAATAGTTGAGCAATTCAAAACTTGATTCCAGTTTAACAAAACAACTATTCAAAAGCACTAATAAGTGTAAAAATTGACAGTTGACAAAAAATATATTGAAAATTTGTTCTTTTTGTATTTAAGTACAACTATACTTCAGCTTATTATCATATCATGAATCACAAACTATGTGGAAGTTTTTCCGAATTAAAACATAATAAAAACATACAATAAAATGGAAATCACTTCATATAAAAATATTTTTATACATCTATCAATATTTTTTAATAGGGTATGTATTTATATTGCTCATACAGAATTAAAACAATATAAAATGTTATGAAGAATTTGCTCTTAAAAAAACATAAATAAATATTTTAGCTTAAAATAAGAATACCTAACAAAGATAAAATAATGAAAAACTGGTGAAAAAATCCTCAATTTAAAACGTGGATCTCATCATGAAATGTTTGTACTGTCGGACCATCCTCTTCAACGTCAAATAGTATTGGAGGTAATTAGAAATACTACACCTAATCGCTTCAAGGGTAAAGACCCAGGAGCTACCATTCGAGTTTAGGATTTTGAGATAAAAAGCAGAATATCTCGAATAGGCAAATATAATTACTGACCTTAAATCTAACCTGCAAATATTTTCACGCATAGTTAGCCTTGATGCGATCAGAGCAATGTCACTTAACAAAGAAAAATGCATGGCTTGACTATCGTGGGACCATTTTCTGGATTAAACACCGAATAAAATTAACGCTTTAATTTCCCCTATGTTATGGGTTGTTATTTTTATGTGCATTGATAAGAACTCTTTAAGTATTCCCACAAAAGGAAAATCAACGAAACAATGCTGAATAATATTAAAGAGCTTCCCGCAGTCTTACTAGGACTATTGAAAAAGAGGCAATTTGTGGATATTTGGAATTGTGCGGTAAATTTATTTTCTTTCACTGCTCTAAACAGGGATTCCCTAATTCTTATTGCTAAGTCAATAATTTAGAAATAATCATCAGGCCATGGTGTTCTATTTGGATCTGAAATTTTTATCTGATGCTATAAGCTTTTTTGTGAATAAAGTAAATTTCTTTTTGATTAGGGTGAATATTAACATTTGTTAATTCTTTCGTATTTTGTAATATTTTTAAATTCTAAAAAAAAAACACAGATTAAGTGATGCCAGAAATTTGATATATGCTTGTATTTCAATAAAAAATGCATAGTGGTTACGTTGATACCTTACAAAAAATACAAATGGGGGTGGGGGAGGAGTGTCAATACGTTCTTAATTAGACATCCCATACACATTGCCCAGAGACAAGGTGTTTTTTATATTTTATAAAAAATTATGAATGATTCAGCAGAAGGTTTCTAGGATTTTTACTTTATCTTGTATTCAAGCATTGAATCCAAATCTAATTTTTAATTTTCGATTTTATTCAAAAATTATAGACTTCTTCCTATCTCAACAACTAAATATCTAAAAATGATATTATAAAAAAAAGGAATATATTTTAGAAAAACATACAAATACGTGTTCTATCGTCTAAAAGAGTATTCCTTTACTGAAAAGTCTATTTTCCTACTAACTTTTATAAAGAAATTGATAATGAAATTATTTAAAAATTTTTTTTTCAAAATATTAATTAAAAATCATTGATCCTTTTTTTTATTTTTGAAGGCATAGAATGTAACATTTTTATTTGCATATGGTTTTTTTGTTATGAAATTAATGCATAAAATAGGTGCTTTCTTTACCAAGTAAAACATGAATACATATATTTTTTGTTGTATGCAACAATATAGGCACCATAACAGTATATATTTGAAAACTTTTAATGAAATAAAATAATACAAACTAAAACTTTTATCGGACGAAGCATTTGTTACCATAGAGACAAATACATTCAGTATATTTCTCATGCCTTTCTTTAGTCTATCCCCCATTTTATAACAAGTTTAGTGAATTGGTTATAAAAGACTTGTATTAATATAAGTCATCCAGAGAAAAAAAAAGTTCTCTTAAATAATCTTTAAGATATGAGTTTTAGGTTTTAATACGATTTTTTTTTGTTAGCTTTTATAGTATGAATATTAATATTTGATAAATTTATATAAAATGTCCATTACTGAATGTAAGTTTTGGAAATTAACTTAGTACACATCGTTTTTGATGATATTCCGTGTATAATATAAATAATAGTCAATTTTTGTAGAAATTGTGACTGTGCATCATATTGAAAGAACAAAGAATCCAAGGAAATAAAAAAAAAGATTTCAAATAAACAGCTTAAAATGAAACAGTTAATTACATTTATTAAATGTCGATGAAAAATACAAATAAATGATAAACAAGGCGTTATCAAGGTATATATCAAATTGTATAAAATCTTATTTGATGTTTTAGAAGTATACTGAAAATTATTGTTGATAAAATGTTGATTCAAAGGAATAAAAAGCATTTTTTATAAATCTCGAGGGTTATAATATCCCAGTACACAAACACGGGGTAACATAATAAAGTTTTTCTCTCTATCTATGAATAAAAGTTATAACTAAAGCTTAGTTCGTCATATATGAAAAAAAAATAAGTACAAATATAGATAAAAAACTATGAATGTGACCTTGTATGAAATTTAGTAACTCGGGTGTATTGCTAGGGTTCAGTGTGTTTTACTCGTATTAAAAAAAATCGAAGAAGAAATTCAAAGATTGTGAATTTAAATGAGGTTTAAAAACGAGCGTTTATAGCTGTTAAAATCAAGTTAAAAAATATAAAAGAGGGAAGTATTATAGATAGATAAAAATATATAGAATTTTTTCTCAGCTGTTTAGATTGGTTAAGCAGACAAATAACAAATATTTGGATACATCTGTTGTATTTGGTCTAAATTACAGTATTATTATATATGCAATGATGTAAATCAAATGTGTTATTTAGCTGGTCCAATAATTTGTAATTGGTATTATAAACAAGGAATTTTCTTTTCCTACCAGTTGTAATTATTATTCAATTATAGTGAACATCCTTTCATATATAGATTCAATCTAGGACTACATGAATGTAAGGATTACGTGTTAAAGGAGGAGGCGTACAAGAGCTGTCATAACAAAACGAAACGTACTCAAATAAGTAATATAAATAATTTATTTTAAATACACACCGACGGTTAGGTTCATAAAACAACATAGGCAGTGGTGTGAATTTTTGGCTAAATGAAAGTCAATAGAGACAAAAATAATATTTAGAAAAAAATTCAAAATGGTATCATGAATTATGTTCTTTTATTTTACCACCCTATATTTTTGACTGGCCCCCTTAAGTTGAAGCTCACTTATTCAAAAGATGCATCCGAAATACCTAAGGCAATTTTTTTATCTTTTAATGGTCTGAAATGAAGTCAAAGGCTTACTTTTTATAATCAAATTTTTATTAATACATATTAATTTTTAAAATATAGATCGAATTTATAAAAAAAAAGTTCATTATTGAATTTTATATTGATCTATTCAAGAAGATTCAAGTTTTGTTAGTTTATCCAATAAGTCTAGCTATTTTTCGGTGATTAATACAAGATTTTTTAACCGTTCTCTTATTTTTTTTTCAAGTCTAATTTGATAATTTTTTTGTTGGGACAAAATGAAAGTGTTGAAAATTTTTGCTAAGATGACAGTAGCTTTATCTTTAAAGACATTATGACTAATATTACATTCTTGTGTGAAATCTTAATTTTCCATCTGCACCGCTATTACAAAGATTGGGAATTCTCAGAATTGATTAAAATATTGTAGATGTTTTGGTGGCTCATAACAGAATGATAAAAATATGAATAAATATTCCTTCTTAGAATCTCCATCAACAAAATCGATCATATCTGATTCTTTGGGTTGACACTTTCCTGTTTTCAAAAAATTAATTTTTTAGAATGAGAATAACAAATTAATCCTGAAATAAGCAATTCAACATTTATTTTTTTAGATTCGTTTTCGATTGTAACAGGAATTACCATTTCATCCAAATATTCAAAAAAAAAAAAAATCTTCCATACATTTTCACTCAGCGATATAAACATAGACTCTTCCAATGTTTTTTAAGGTCTCAAATCGATAACAAATTGTACTTCACAATGGTCCCGAGTCTGATACACTTTTTTGATTGAAGTAACTGTCGGATTGTAATAAAGTAATTGGAGTCATTCATGCTTCAATATTAGTCAAATCACTGCTCAATGCAATCACTTCAGAATTTCCCGAACAAAAAAATCAAAGCCCTTTTCCTCTAGCAAGTACCAAGCAGCAGTGTCCAAAGATGAGGAAATTTGATAGATGGCCTCAAATGTATCTTTAGTCCTAGAATTTAAAATTATTTTTCTTTTACTCCTCAGGCCAGTATTGAATGCATGATACAAATTTTCTGTAGCTTCTAACATTTACAATATTTAACCAATTCATTATAATTTTAAGAAATAAAGAGTAGATTTATATTCATGATGGCCTTTTTCATAATAATACCACATGCCACTTATTATACTGTCATGAAATATGATGCCACAATGTTTCACGTTTGTTTATTCATTTAATGTTGGATTAAGAGCCTTTTCATTGAAAGATATACTATCCTTAGACTATTTACAGAATCGATACAATGGATTTGAAAAATTTGGAGTCAATTGGGATAGCAAATTTGTTTGCTGCCAAAATCTGGACATTCAAAAACTGGTTTTTTTTCAATTGTTTATAATACATTTATAAATATGAGATTCATCAAACATGTGAAGTTTAACAATCCATCGACGACTTCTGTCTCATCTGTAATGCACATAAAAATAACATAAATTCTCCTCAAATAGTCTCGTTATATAGTTTTTTTTTATTAAAAAGAAATTCAATAAATATAAATGTTTTTTCTCGATAATAGCATACATATATGTAACTTTTACATATTACATAAATAGTATTTCCTTAGACTATAGAATGCGTGTCATAAAGTCACATAAATGTAAGTTGCATGTCGTTTGGGACAAGCATTCAACTAAAATTATGACACGCAATGTTTCATTAGTTAGAACTTGTACAATTGTAAGAACACGATTAATATATTTATTGTTTACGAAGAACTATTATCATAAATCCATACTATTACTATTTAGTATGAGTAAATAAAATTTGAGTATGTATACCCTGTAAAATATGATTTTCAATATTTTTTATTTAATTTAAATCGAATCATTCACACCTGGCACTTAAAACTAGAATATCCAGCGGCAGATGTGGATGAGATGAAGAAATTATGCAACAGATTATTAGATACACTTGTCCTATCGGAGTCTTGGCGAAGTCGAATTTTGAAATCTCTTACTAGTATAGCTAGAGGTAAGAAGTTTACGACACAATTTCAAATATCCTCAGGATGTATTTATTTCAAATCTTCTGTCTGTTTCACTCAATTTGAAGGGAGTTACATAAAGAGCGGTTTCTCCGATTCTACTATTTGGAATTAAGGAGGTTTTTTCATGCTCAGAAAAGTTGCTGCAAGACTGTAAGTTCAGTTTCTGAACCAAAATAAAGTAATTTCTTGCTCAGCGCCTGAAATAAGAGTGTCATATATTAGTATACTCATAAAACGTCTATGAGAATAATTCTTAAAATTTTACAGTCTTTATTTTTTGATTAAGTAAAAGATTCTTAGTTAAATTTAATTTTTTAATGTTCAGGGCAACGCCAGGAAAACCTACACAAGGATATATTAAGTATTAAGTTTCATACAGAAATTTAATTCCAGAATTATACATGAGATCATCAACTGAAATTTTCCAAGACTTAAGTATTTCAGCTTTTGGTCCTTCTTGATTGATGAAAATGGGAAATAGTTGTTGTGTATTAGGATACATCATGATAGCATTAATAAACATAAGCTAGCCCTGACAGAAGAATATTTATTAAATCATTTAATAAAGATTTTTTAAACGTTAGGGCGTGAAAATATTTAAAAGTACTGCTCTAAGAGGAATATAATTCATATAAATCTTGTCTACTTATTAATTTTTTTTTAATTCAAATTTTGCTGTTTGCACTTGCCAACATGGAAATAATAGTTCACTTTTATTACACTATATAGTCATCATAATCTCAATTTTTCTGTTCTTTGATTGAGATTGTGTTCTACTAATTACAAGTTATCTGTGAAACATGAAAGTTATTTTTATATATCTAAACTGTTTATTTCCAACATCAACATGATTTATTGATATTTTTTCATTGATAAATTAATCCAAAGATATATTTTGTAGATGCATGTATTCAGACTCAAAAGATGCTTAAATTATTAATGTATCTTTTTCCGAATCGGAGAAATTGCCTTATTTTGAAATTTTAATAAACCCTATTTATTTGATCATAGAGAGAAAAATCACAGCATGTGGTAAAGTAAATGACATAACACTTCATGAAAAAAAAAGAACATCTTAAAAATAATAATATTTAATAATTATTTTGGTTTGTTTTGTTCTAAAAATTATTTTTGAATTTATATTAAGCTATAGATATGTAATATTCTGAGTTTGAGTCCCTGTAGATTACAAAAAAAGATATATATATCCGTCTTTAAAGTTTATTTTTGTATTTCTTAAAATCAATCAAGAACAAACTATCTTTTTCGTAGAGAAAAAATTCGTTGTCTAGTTTTATTTTTTTTAATTTCTATATTCCTATCAGAAGAATTAAGTATGGTTCTAATTAGTGGTTGCTTTGGATTATCTAAATAATATATTACGTCACTAAAAATAAAGAGTTATTTTATATACGTTTATATAAAATAACTCTGAAATGTTCCAAAATTAGCATATTTAAAAAAAAACTCCAAACAAATAGCAAAAATCTTTTTAGTAATGTTTGAAAAGCGTGCATACATATTTTTATTAAAAATAAACTATTCAATTGAGTTTCTTCAATCATGTACTTTTAACAAATGTATTAACAGGATGTTGCCGATAATCTTAAGCAAGAAAAACTGATAGGTATAGGTAAATAAATAAATTTGAAAGCACTTTATCAAGCAAAAATTTACAATAAAATTTCAAGTCTTTTAGTGAAAAGAATTACTCAACAACACAGCTTCCTTTGCTCTTGGAGTGCCTTACAATTCAGAAGCAAAAAAAAAAAAAAAAAATACATTGTCTTTCAAGTAATTTCACTGTTGCTTACTGTTTTGTTTGAATTTCTTTGCTATGGATCATGGGTCCCTTTCTTCTTAAATAGGGAGAAATTTTAGTGCAAACATGATTTATCTTCATTTGTTCATTTTCAATTTTGTGTTAATACCAAACCTTAGCTGTAGAGATAAATGTTCTTCTCACAAACGTTTTTGTGGATGGCAAGATACCCAGAAGTTAAGTTTATCAAAGCCATTGTTGTATTGAATAAATAATGAAAGCACGCCCAATTGAGTGCCTTATTAATTACTTGCTGACAGGGCTTGAAGTTTTGTATTTTTATTTTTGAACTATTATTCTTACCAAACGTTATTTCTCAATTTCAATGCGTTGAGTTGTAGCTTAATAAAATAATTGCATCATTTGTAACAATGTTTAAACAGTCTAGACATTTTTGCTTCTATTATTTCGTTAATACTACGTTATTTGCATTTGCTGAATTGAGAGTTATAAAATTCTTTTTATTACGAGTAACAGTATTTTTCTTGGATACACTCTTGATTTGATAATATTGATATTCTTTAGACGTGATGATATTGCTTCTCTTGATTCGTTTTTGAACTATTACTGCTTTCAGAGTTAAAATGATTGTTTTTGTAACGGATATCCTTGGCTTCATTCCTGATTCACCATTGAAATGTTCCAATATTATGCCAAAAAAAAAAAAAAATCAATTGTATATTTTCTTTTCCGTTAGCATAAAAGTTTCCCTTCGACGTCTAAAGAAATCTAATTGATTGGATGAATTTGAAGTAGAAAGTTCGACTTTAACTTTAGTTTTGAATAGATAATTGCAAAGATCTTCTTTATTCCTGTAAAAAAGGTAACTTATATTATATATTAGAAAATCGGACATTTAATGTAGGGATTAATATAAATTATATTTATCTTCTTTACGTCAAGTCTTGTTAGCGTGGTGGAAAAAATGATTATTAAAATAGATTGTCACTAATTATTTTGGTTTAACTGAAATCTTTAATTGTTAGAATAATGTAACAGAACTGGTAGAATAATCATTGTGAAGATAAAAAAAAAAAAGTTTACAGAAAATACTTGACGGTATGAAACAGCAAAAAAAAAAAGTATAAAAAAGCTTATGAATTATAGATAAAATTAATAAAAATAGGGATAAAGATAATAAGATACATACTCAGGATAATGTAAACACGTACCAAATTGGTAGTTCAAAATGTAGGTGTATAAAGAATTAAAGTTTTACAATGAGACAATGGATTTAAGGAATTTATGTTAACAATTGAACATAAATTCTGAATATGTACAGATTATACTATATCTTAATATTTTTTTATGTAGATAAAAAACCGATCTCAATGATTAAAGTTATGTGATAAAAAACATATTTTAAATTTTCATTCAAATCAATTCAATGGGCCGTGAGTGTAATTTACTTATTTGTAGTTTGTATAATTGCTTATTTTGGAAACGTAGTACTTTGGTGTCATCTTATGTGATATAATTTACCAAATTCGTCTAAGGACATATTTTTACAGTTCCACGTAATTTTGCACCGAACATTTTAGCCACTGGTAATTTTGCCTCAAGTAGATTTTGCCGAATGAGATGTTTGCCAACTTTTATTTCCTTATTTTAAAAGTTCAAACATTACAATTGTATTAATTATTTCATCATTATTTGCCATTTTTCGTCTTTCAAAAGTCAGTAGAGTGCAAAACCTCCACCTTAAAATAAAATTGAGTTCTCATCTCAATTTTTTAAATGTTATGGTCGACTATGCATTTTTTTTATGTTATGTGTTATCTTGACATTGCCCCATCAAAATTTCTTGTTATCTTTCTGTGGCCTTAAATAATCTTAGTACCAATTTTAATAAAAATAGATCCGTACCTTTTGCTATAAAACATGGTAACTAACAAATGAACAGTGGTAGAACCATAATCTATGTTTATCTTTGTTAGAGGAGGTAACAAATCGTTGAAGTTCATAAAAATAAAATTTACTCTTTTGTTATTTTTCTTTTTTTTACTTTATTCACTTTTAAACCAGGGAAATGCAAACATAGACTATTTTATTAAATAAATAGAAAAAAAAAATCCAAATCGAAGTCAATTTAAAATGATAAAATATAATACAGAATTATTGGAGACTATTTTGATGTAGAACATGATTAATATGAAATAGCAAATATTTAGTTTAGATGTAACATTTCGTGTCAATAACTTTGTTCTCATAAGAGAAGAAAATAAAAAAGGGGAGACAAAATATTTCTCTTGTTTAATCCGAAGCTTAGTAAATAAATTCTTAATCGTAGAGCTCTTGCTTTAAATCTTCATCCCGAGATAGTTAATTTTAATATCTTCCTCTCACCCTATTATCTTATCTTATTAAAGATATTTTTAATATTATATACGACGGTTTTAATTTCTTATAACGTTTAATAAAGATAAATGCTTCAAGTCTAATAATTCGTGTTAGTGGACTCACATAATGTATCGCTGATTTCGTCAAAACTGTATAGGGGCTTGCATAAAGAGGGAATTTTTCCATTCCTCTCCCTTATGTCATTACCAAAGACTTCAATTACTCAATACCTTGCAGGTTCGGAGTAGGTGTTGGTTTGTATTTGTTTAGTTTCATTCTTCACAAATAGAACGTGAGTCATTAAATAATTCGCTGTAAAATAAAGCTCAAACAATTTGTTATATTTTAGATATATCTCCTTTGAAATAAGAGTATGTTTATATTAATAGGCATTATTTTAAACTTCTCCGTATAACATTTTATAGGTATTAGTCAACTAAGATTATTTTAATTTTTTCTACTCTAGTTTAGACTCATCTAATATTTTCTTTCTATCTCCTGTAATGTCTTTTTTTTAATTGGACCGAGACCTGAAATACATGGTTTATTATATTACACATCACATAAAATACATAACTACCAGAGATGATAAAAAACTATTATATCAGAGGTCCTGCATTTTTTCAGTTGTTACCTGATTCAGGGAGAGTGCTCCCTGCCTTAATATATGTTGTTATTAACCCAAGCTGTCATTATTGTCTTTTATTCATTTTTAATCTCACTGCACCGTCACAAACTCAGTGGATTCCAAAAGTAAATTCGTATTTTCAAAGATTAAGGAATAACTTTTAGGAAATGATATCTTGCCTTAGATGAGACTACAAGTATATCCAGAGAGACATTAATTATTTTTTCCATGGACTCGGGATCAGAAAAACTCGAAGCATATTGACTCAAAATTGAATAATGAAATGATGAAATCGAATAAAGCACCTATATTGAATCTTTACTCTTTTCTTTAATTTTATGTAGTATTTACTATTTAGATTGAGTAATTAGTAATTAATAATTATTTATGGAATATGAAGAGGATTGGAGATGCAAAATAATTATTGGGAATTATGAGGATAAGTAGATACGAGTATAATAATAAAATATATCTTAATATTTGATATCTTATATTGGTTGAACTATGTAGGTTTTATTGATGATAACCTCGACGAAAATTGTAGTGGCCTCTTTGATCAGTACACATTTAAGTTTAACATTTTTAAACAACACTACAGGTAGGTCCAGACATTATTTATTTTACCATATACCCGATGCATGGAAACTTGGACTAGGAACGAGAAAGACCCGAAGCATAAAGACTCGGCCTTTACCCAAACACAGAAAAGGTGGACTCAAATACATGTCTGAATATTGGATCTAATGGATCTTTACTTTTTTCTTTAATACTATTTAGTATGTACTATTCAGAATGGGTAATTAGTAATTATTTATTAAATATGAAGTTGATCTATATTTGAAGATAAAAAAACAACCAATGATAATTACGAAAAAAGGTAAATAAGAGTATAGCGTTATAAAAAGTAGATGTTATTGGAATGAAATGGTATAAGTTGCTTCTGTCAAAGGAGAATTGGCCAATGGCTGGATGATGGTCATGTTTTTAGTGTTTTTATTTTGAACCCAGGAAACACAAATATAATGACCCGCTAATGGTACTTAATACCATCACCGACTCAAATTTCTCCTTTCAACAGATCCTATACGACAAAGCAGATCCTCCTTTGATCAAACTCCTATCATTTTGTGATTTGAATATAACCTTCATAGAAAACTTTACTGTAAAAAAAAAAAAATATTGGAAGGTGTGCCCTACTTCAACAAACTGAGGGATGGATTTATTGCTTCGATTAACTCTCTTTTTTAACGTAAATAAAAGATTACAAAAAACTCTTTTAATCGAATATTTTTAATGTTTGATCAATTATATTATTACACTTATTTAACAGTATTCAGGATCCACCCTTTATTTACTTTATGCAAATGAAAATGAATACATTTATTTATGCATTTGATTAAAAAATACAAATGCTTATATATTCGTCTTGATATATCTTTACATATTTTGCAATATAATTTAAGCAGAACTTATTGTACATATCGACAAAAGTTATAAATTATGTTGAATATATTTCTATATACTTTTTAATCTACTGTTTGCTAAAAAAAATGCTGAAAATTAACTTGTCCACTTGGGCCATTTTGTTGACAACTCTATGACCTACAAGGCCAATTCTTATTCAATTTAGTAGATGATGAGCAGTTCTTATATATTTTTGAATATTTGAACTTTGTGCATTAAAATTTTATGATGTGGTACTTAATCTGTTTTAGGCACGTACCTTGAAATAAATAATAAATTACTTTCTACTCTGTCAAAAAAATAACGTCGTTTACTCAGAATTAAAACAAATTAATAACTCGTGTATATAATTGGTAACTAGATTTGTTACTTAAGTGTATGTTTTTAAAAGAAAGTTGATAATATATTATGAACATAATTGAATCCTGTGACCACATACTAGGAACTATCTGAATAAAAATTTTGTCGAGAGAGAAAGCTGATAAATACCTTATTGAACTGTCCTTTAACCCAACGTCACTAAGATCAAAATATAGGTTCAACACGTTGCTGTTGTATAATCATTTTGCTCATAACTTAGCAAAGGAAACTCTGACATCAATGTTCAGCACCTTGTTTGAAATCCTTTTTGTTGCTTATTTGATCAAATAGGATTGAAATAGATATACCTAACGAAACCTTTTATTAAGTATATTTTAAAGGTGCAATGAAATTTGATTCCAACTAATTGGGATGATTTAAAGATCTATTTAACTTCTTCTAAAAAAAGTAAAATTTAGTCTTATAAGTACTAAGGTTATCAAGAAACGGCAAATTTTCGTGAGAAGGTAAATTTCGCACTATAAGCAAAAAAAAAAAAGAAAAAGATCGAATTATGAAGTTTATTTACTTTAATTCATATTCCACTATTCATTTGCGCATGATCTGTAGGTACATGTATGTCAATTATTAGTTAGTTATTTTTCGTAAAATATATTTATTAAAGCGATAGGTCATTCGTAATCACGACAATGTATTTTTTCACTGTCACGAGTATTTAAATTGCGTTGGAAATTTTTTTAACTCTATTTGAAGCATAATTTTTTTTTTAAATGTGACTACTAATAAATTGTAATAAACATTTTTTACTCAAAAGAAAAATTCAATCATATAAGACATTGATAGAGTTTATAGTACTAACTAGAAAGCTTTGGATTTAATTTGCTAAAAGAGGATTTAGTTAAACATATGATAGGGGAATCTGAACATTCGATTTTTGAATAATAAAAATTCAAAAATGATCATTGATCAGAAATCAAAAGAATATGAGTAAATTTCTAGAAAAAAGTTCTGCAAATGAATTTTAAACTGAATACATTTTTTGATAAAATATTTATTACTATCAATTAAAATTACAAAAATCATAATGTAGCAGAATATTTAAGACTTAATAACAAATAAAAAAAGTATTTATTGCTTATTCTTAAAAATATTTTCTGTGTTACACTTAATACGATTTAATATTTATAAATTATTTTCTTATTTATTAATTATATGCAATTATGTAAAATAGACTACTGCAATTTATTCAAGTTTTCTCCCTCGTATACACTGGTCGATGGTCATCAACGGTTACAGAAAAATTGCAATAATAATTCATAATTTGTTATTTAGCCGCTATACTATTATAGGTGTAAGAGTCATCATTCCATGATGTTTGTATTACCAGATGAATAACTCGTGAAAATAAATATTAAGCCATTGAAATTAGAGAAATATCCATGTAATTGGAAAATGCAGTAAAACTTGTTTCAGAGGTTTCTTGTAAGATTTACGAATACAACAAAAGACACAAATACATTTTGTCAACTTTACAATCACTTAATATTTTTCCAGTTTTTTCATTATATTTTTTAACTGCATTCCTTATAGTTTTCAAAGTCCAATTGATGTTATATAAGCACATTTTATTTCTTTTAATAACTTTTCTGATATTTTTAAATTGTGGCTTGAAGATATTCTTTGAGCACCTCAAGATCTTTTCTCACACTAATAACATCGTAATCTTCTATTCCTTCAATATAACCTTCTTTTTTTATGATTATATACGTTTATAGTGGCTTTGATATATTCACTTAGAAACCCATAGTACCTATGGTCTCCATCCTGATCTTCTTAAAGTTTCTCTCGAATAACCGACTGTTCCATGTAATAATCTTGAAACTTGAGGTTAATGAATAGTGCAGCTTGCTCTATCATGGTCTATTTAATACTGTACACTTTCTTACTATTTCCTATAATCATCCTGAATCATATATTTGTATCCAACTACAAGTAACAATAAAATTTATTTACACATATGTCCTATGTCAATATAGGACACATTTAATAAAGGGGTTTACCTCCGATGATTATGTTCAATAAACTAATTAATTCTTCATAATACGTACTCTGCTTCTATAAAGGATTTATTATCAATTGATCTCCACACGCGATTTACTTGTTTTTATATACAATTTATTTTATATAAAATACCATTATTTGATAAAATAATTACCCTTTACTCTGGAGAAAAGCGGAGATAATTTCTATGCTTATTAAACTACACACTCTTCAGTGATTGGAAGTTGAAATGTGTAGATCAAGTAAGGTGAACATTTAATATTTTAACAGATATATAATTATCCTGCATTATTTGTGGTAGTATTACGATAACAATGCACATTAAGCTGAAGAAAAAGAATACAAATTGATTCTTAAAATTTATATGATGCTGATTATGCAATTAAAATATTAAAAATTGTGTATTTTATTATTAATGTCAACAAATTTAAGTCATTATAGGAGCATTTAGAGATTTATCCAAATTTTTGATGTATTCTTTTATTATACACATTTATATCTCATAAATTTTATATTACGTAATAGTAATGAAAAAACACTATTATATAAATGGTTTACCTCGGACTTAAATACAGTCAAATCACTTTTTTTTATAAATTTCATTCCAAAAAAATTTCATTACATTTTTAATAGTTCACAAAAAAAGATTTTTTTTTTTTTTTGAAAAAGATTATTATAAATTATCATTTTTTTGTTTATCATGGTAAATTTTAATATTCTTCAATCGAATAGTTAGGCTGTGATATCCCAATGAACAAATAAATAATTAGAGAACTTCATTTTATTTATATAACTATTAATGTTATTTTAGACGGATAAATACTGAATGATCATAAAGCTTTATTTATTTATGGAAAAAGTTGTTATATGAAGTTCAATGAGAATATTACAACCAAATTCAATTTTTTTTATGTAAAAAAATGTAAATGTCAAAACTTTACGGCCATTTAGTTTCATTTAAATAATCATCAAAAATCATTGAAACTTTTTCAATCATATTGTTTTATCAAAAAACAAAAACCTTTTAAAATCTCTTTATCATTATTTTTCTCCAAAATGTAAAACAATTGACATTCTTATATATTACAACTTATAATTTTTATAAGCTAGCTGTAAAAATTGAAGAAAAAAAACCCCCGAAATGATTAACTATTAATGATGAACTTACAGTGTTTGAAATAAGGACAATACAATAATTAAATATATTTTAGACAGTCCATATCAATGGTTTAATTTTGACAATTTTGGTGAAAATCCATAAATTGATAAAGCAAATTTTAGGGCATATTGTAAAATTATAATATTCATGGTTATGTTTTTCCTAAAAATATTTAGAGGTAGCTAAATGACCTCAACGTTGTGAAAACTTCTATTTTTTTCCAAAAAAGTGATTCTTCTTCAATTATCATGAAAAAAATTTAAGATACAGCTTTATATTTGCCTTATATTTTTTTAAATAACTAAATTTTCGAGAAGATTTATTAATGTTATGTATGGGTAAAAATATCTTTGATTAGGAATTGAAGAATAAATAAAACAATAATGTACGACTTGACAGTGGAGCTATCTTTTTTAACGTCCCGTAAAATCTATCCCTACATTTGGAAATGCAGGCTCTATTTGAACTCTTTCCTCAGGAAGGGTCGACATGAATTGAGAAAGATATTAAGCTTTGTTATGGCGACAGAAAAGACACGAATTAATCACTGAATAAATTATTGTTCTTCCCCCTATTAACCAAAATCTTCGTCTAAGATTTGTTAAAGTAATTTTGATGGCCGAATGAGAAGCTCTGTGATCATAAAACAAAACGAATTTTTTTGCCAACGACGATTTTCCAGATCAAATAAATTGGTGTTTTCATTCCTTAGGAATGGAAACATGGTGAACATGGCCACCACTAATGAGTAATTATAATGAAGTATCCCATGTAGGGTCTAATGATGATAGTTTATTGGATTTTGACATTAAACTATTATTAGATACATATTCACATTCCGGTGGAAAACATTCGCACTGAAGTATACGCAAAATTTTGACCTCTTCATCATTTAATTCTCCAAAGAGAGAACGTTGGAATGATGAGATTTACGAGTTACCTATCTACGACACAGAGGAACATAGCGAATCAACTTCCAATAATTTTCAAAACGATTGTGGGTGTCTTTTTCTGTTTTATAAATAGCGATAACGGATTTCTTGTTCAACTCTACATTGATTAGAGATATATCGGGTATGCCAGAATAATCTTGCTCCGGACAATACTCCAAAGAACGTAAAGCCATGAAGGTCCATTCCTGTAAAATTTATTCAGCTACAATGAATTCAACGAACATCCACGACTAAGGACATCTGCAAGATTCTGCTTATTAGGTAAATAATTCCAACCTAAGCTCCCAACCAAATCTTGAATTTCTTGGACACGATTCCCAACAAATATTTTAGAAGTGGAGCTTGATTTTTTAATCCAAGAAATGGTGACTTGAGAATCAGTCCATAAATAAAATGACCTAATATTTAAATGTGTACCCTTAAAAGAGTCAAAAACATAATGAACAAGTCTTGCTCCCAGTAATCCTGCTAATAATTCCAATTGAGCCAAAATTTTCCTTGCCTTTGGCGCTACATGATTTTAACTGATGATGAATTTTGTGTTGGCGAATTCACAAATCAAATATAAACTATTCTCCCGTAGGCATGCTCGCTTCCATAAGAAAAGGCATGTAGCTTTACACTTTTAAATACAAATTTCGATAAAAAAACAACGATCCATCTTCAATTTCAATATAATATCCAACTTTTTTCTCCAAATTCTGAGCTTGGAGACGCTGCACTCATCCAGTTCTTCACCCCACATTTTTTTCAAGCTCCGAATAGATTTATGATAACTTTTACTCAAATAGTAACGAGGGAATAAAATCAGAAAATATTAAAAACTTGATACACTTTACTAAGAATTGTCGTTATGGAATATTTATGAAGTGTGTCTAGAAAATTGCTGTTTTGTTGATATTAGAAACAATCATTAACCTCATTTCAACCAATACCTAGTGCCATAATAGCTCCAAATCCGAACAAATTCTATAATTACTAACAAGGATATTTGTAGAATAAACATTAGACGAACCCGGACTAGACACTCCAAATAAAGCATTCGAAGTTTTAAGAGTTGACTTCCGATTTCAGAAACTACAGAAAGTAATTTTAAAAGGCCTGCAACAATGGAATTGCAACTTATTTATCACCCGCTTTGATATCCAGGATTCCCATATGACATTGTTTCGAAAACAACCTGGTCAAGTATACATTGGTCTTAAGAATCAATCAGATCAAGTAATGCACAAGGTATAACCTGTGTAATTCGGGAATAGTGTCGTTGAAACAGTGTGAGTCAAATAGTAAATCGACAACCATAGATGGACCCGATTGTTCATTTTGTAATTTGTTATCTGTGTTATAAGTCTCAAAAAGCAGTAACGAATGATGAGTTTTTAAACAACCATTCACTTCATATTTCCCAAAGCACTTTGTTTTAGGATTATGTTCATCCAGACATCCAAAATTGTAAACCATTTAACGATAATTGAGGAAGAAGTAATTTTTTTGAATAAATTTGTAATTTTCTAAATATTAAGGCTGTTGAGCTACTTCTAAATGTTTCTCAATTTCGATAAAACTTTGCTAATTGTATCATTTGATAAATAAGAACGGATTTTGACCTGGACAAAATGAAAAATGATTAACACCCTAATGTATATATTTATGAGAGACATTAAAAATTTGATAAGATTATTTTCTAAATATTGATACTCATATTGACATTACAGAAATTAGTATTTATTTAAGCAATTAATATCGAGTCATATGAGTTTTTGACAGATATTTTTGATAGCTAGATATTCGATAAAATAAACAATAATTAAGTTAATATTTTATTGAGTGCTTATACCCGTTTAAGCCATTGTGTAATGATGTGTATAGCTGGGAAAAACACATTTTGTTAGAGGAAAGAAAGACGGAAAAAACCAGTTGATCAATTTTTTTAAATATTTTTCCAGTAAAAATTTAACTTATTTTAAATAGTCATATTCTGTTGTGATTATTTTTTAAATATATAAATTGAGCTTTATGATTAATGTAAAAAAAGATCGTATTGCCGAGTCGCAAGAATTTTTGCCGGTGTAAATTTGCAAAACTTTTGTAAAATTTTATTTTTTAAATATATAGGCCGTTGAAACAAAACAAGCTTTGGGTGTTTTGTAAATTCCACTTAAAATTGTCAAAATTGATCATTACAATAAAGTAAAAAGAATTTGTTAGATTTTATTTGAAGGTTCATATCATTACCAATATCAATCTTTAATCAAGTAAAGGCTTAAGTTTAATGTTATTATGTAAATGGGTTACAGCATCAATTTATTCTTTTAATACATTAAAAGAATAAGAAAATACATAAACATAATAACATTCCGAATTTTTTATGATTTACTTGTACAAAAAAGTACACGTAATACTAAAATAAATAAAGAATATAGGTCTCAAAAGAATTGCCTAAGCCTTCAATTCTTAAAATGGGAAACAAAATTACTAAATCTAAGCCAAATAAAGATTTTTAAAAAGAATGTAAGATTTATTGAATAATATAATATACATGTATATGTGTATGTAAGTTTTCTCAAGTAGGAAGTACTTGTACAACATGATTTCAGTCTATTTGGGACGAGAGGAGGTTTTACTAAAATATTTGTTCCAAAAATAGAGGAATAAAAGACAAATGCCATTTTATTCATTTGACAATCTGTCAAGTTAAAATCTTTTGGATATTGACATATGTAACACGTGTAAAACGATATGTTGAATGTAAATACATTTAAATCTTATATCTTTGTATTTTATGTAACCTTTATTACATAAATAGAATGTACAGTTGAATATATAGAATGATAAAAAGATGTCGTTACATATTAATTTATAATATATAGAATATAAGAATTTATGGCACAGTTAATAGTTTAAGAAGAAGTGACCGTGACACCATAGGTATAAAAGACTTCTACGTGAAGAAATCAATCCTTCACAGACCCTGAGATACGGGAGAGTATGTTTGACGAACAGGCACTGTGAGGAAATTCCTACATCACATAAGTATACAAAGAAAGTGCATGAGCTAATTCAGATGGAGGAAGAGATCATCGAAGTTGAAGCTCAAGTTGATGATTATTTGGAGAAACCTTGGGAAGATTTTATTGATCTTTCCCAAAAAATAAAAGCCAAAGTCGCCCAAATATTCAAGCTAACATCCATATCAATATTGGAGTTTATGGAACCTGCTACATTTTTATTAAAGCAAACTCTAGTTGGTATCTTATTAAGCCAGCTCAAACTTTTTGATATTTGAGTAGCACCATCACAAAAATCTTAATGCACTTTGAGTATTATGATAATATTATAAATACGTCCAAAACTTGTTATTGTGGGCTTAGCTGAAATTCCACGTGGTGTATCTTTAAAAATTCAATTAAATGAATTTTCCTATAGTAGTCATATCTACATAACTTTTTTATCTGATAGAAATCGAGATATTTCTATAAAAAATGAAATCGATCATACCAAGACCACCTAAGTTCAAGGATATTTCCCTAGAGTTACTGTTGTTGAAAGGTATAATATGGCGGAAGTGCAATATTGTAGGAATAATATATTTATTCTATGCCCTTATTCTATCCTACACTTTTCAATTGAAAGAAAAGAATTAAAAAGTTATTTTCTGAATTCTCTTAAAAATCACTTTCCCGTTCATTGTGCAACCTATCCAAGATCCCAATAGTTGTAACTTATACTTCACTTAAAAATGAGGGCAAGCTTTTCTACGTATTCCGTTATAAGTACTCTTAATCTCAGTTTTCTTTTCATTCAACAACATACCAGATAATTTAGAGAATGAAGATAATACCCCCAATGTGTTTATGATTGATTTTATTGTCTTATATGGACTCCGACAAAATATCATTATTAGGTCGTCAGGAGACAGATGACTTCTCTGTCAAACGCCCCTGTTGGTCAAAAATATTCGAATTCGTTTTAGCATTGAATCATTGTACGAGTACGCGCTAAGGTAACTGCAACATTGACATTTGAAAAACTACTCATTACAAAAATAGTATAATATGTGGTTTTACATATATCAATATAAAAAATAACGAATCATTTTATTTTATTGAGGCTTGGACTCATTTTTATCTGTGTGTGGAAAATTTGATGAAATATAAATAATTAATTAATGTAAAAACAAACGATTATAAGGATTTAATTAAATTCAAGCATTTAATAATAAACCTAAATTCTTCTCATAGTAAGCATATTTATCCACTAACGGATGCAACCATAAATTGCTTGTGTTTTCCTGTTTGAGTATAATTATTATATAAATAGTTTGCTGCATAAGTAATTCAATGTATTTACTACAAACACATCAACCCCCATAAGGTGCATTTTCCCCTGAGGGGGAGAATTTGAACCTCGGGTTAGAAAAAATCGTTACACTGAACCTAAGAATACACAACCAAAGACTTTCGAGGAAGATGCCACGATAGACGAAACTCCCCCGAAAAAAAGGTAAATTATCTGTTGTTTCCTTTAAATTAAGAAAATTTGATGGTTATATCTCTGTGGCTGCTAAAATTCTTGATTATAATGAGATTAACAAACAAGTAATATTTAACGAGTAATAAAAAAAGTTAAATTTTATGTCAAAATTTCCCCATGTCATTACACCCGAGTTTCAACATTGAATATCCAAAACTGAGGGACATTTAAAAAAGGAATGAGTCATTTATTATGTCAAAACTGGAAAATTTTAGAAACTTATTTGAGCCCTTCGGCTTACTCAAATTGTTAAAATTATCTGTAACACCATAATGATCCCTAAAGTAATGCATCTTTTAAGGTTCACTCCTTTCAGTAGAGATATATAAATGCAAAAAATGAGCAGGATTCAAGTGGACTTCTTAAATAGTAAAATAAGTCCGTATATTTGTATCACAAAATGGGTTGGAGGACATTATAAAAGACAGGGGTTAGGTTTTTTTTAAAAATATTTCGAAGTAAGCTAGAGTTTATTGAATTTCTTTTGGTTCTCGAAGTTGACTTTGTTTGAGGATTTACAAGCATTTGAATTATTTTTTTAAAACATTTTTGCAAGCACTTAAGCTATTGTCTAAAAGATCAATTCCATACATGTCGACGATAATTAAGCAAGGTAAAAAAATCCGTAGACAGTTTTTGGTTGAGCATAATATACTTTTAGAACTCCATTATTTCAATAGTTCTCCAGTTACAAGGTCAATACAAGCCCAATACAGAAATAGCTTTAAAAATCAAGACGAGCTTACTTTTTACGGACAACAAAAAATCCAACTGCCACCTCGTATAGTTTCCTGTTTAGAAAAGTCATGTGCGAAGCTATGAAAGAGCTCTAAAGATAGCCAAGGATATTGGGACCAAAAAAATCTGAGCTGTTGGCCATTGGGACTATTCCCAGCAAATCTGTTATAATGGTAATAATTATGAATCTTAAGCGTAACACCTCTACAGATTTGTTGAAAAAACGACTCTTCCAAATTTACGAAGCTCATAGCAACTCCTTTCTTAAAGCTGTTACAAAATGTTGCTTATAGAACCCCTTAAAAACTCTATTTAGAAGCTGTTTCATTATTCATTGGCGGCTGTGTCTGTTTTAAAAATTATAAACACTCCATGGAAGAGGAAAAAAACAAACACTTTCTATAAACACAAAGTTGAAACTGTTTTCACCTTTTTGTTGGTTGCAGGAAATTAGCAGAGCTACAAGACATGTTCGGAAAAAAGAGGTAAAGGTAGACTACAGAGAAATATTGAAATAAATAAATTGGCTTCTCTTGATGTCTCCAGAAGTTAACAAAAATATGAAGATAAGCACTATAATAACAGGAGTTATGGTTAAAGAATACAAAAATTGATACTGAAGAGTCAAGTTACACAAATAATTATTACATGAATAGATTGCAAAAGAAATCACTCGCACTCATCGGCTAACTTGTATAAGTGTGACATTAATTTGACTCTTATGTTATAAATTGTTGTTTTTCACATCTTTTAAATAAGATGTGTTTTACGTAGGAAAGTATTTTTGATTTGTATAGTGCAATATAAGAAATCACCATGGGATTCTATAGACCTTGAATAGTCACATCTATTTTTTACTCTCACCTGAAGGGAATGTAAAAAGTGTGATTGATTGAAAGAAAAACGAAAAACAAAATCTTTATTTTTTTACTTCATTCCTTCAAGAGAGGAAATAATGAAAAACAAACTAGTTGTTATTTCTTATGACTAAAATTTCACTGTAGTAAATACTCATGTAACTTATAATTTCTCAACTTTGAAATGAGTGTACGAAAAAAAAAAAAAAGATATAACTTTTGATAAATAAAAGAATGAGTATGAAGAAGTCTAATCAATTTTACACTGAACCCTTAGTAAATAATATATTTCTTTATGAAGGGGGTTGTTCAATGAAGTTATTTTGAAACACATGTTATAAATGGAACTTAATTTCGAGGTGAAAGGGAATAGTTTATTGGTTTAAGAGGCATTAAAAGCATTAAAGAAGAAAATCTATAAAAAATAAATATTCATAATTTTTCCTTATTCATTGATTAAATGAAATGAATCAGCAAAAACATTTACCACCCAAATATATTCTCATTCAAAATTGAAGCAAGTTAGGGAATCATAAATCCATATTAATACATTTTAATTAGTTATGCAAACAACATGTAATACCATTTACAACTTTGAAAAAGAAAATATACATCTTCAGTTTACCAAAAAAAAAAAAAAAAAAAAAAATCCTGCTTTCTAGAGCATATTTTATACATCTCTGATATTGATCAATTTGATTTAGACATAGAAAGCACGTTGAACATTTTTGTAAACGAGTATCATTTCTTTTACTCAACTTGAAAAATATATATTTGACACTATATTCATTAAAAAAAATCACGACTTTTAGAAATTAAATAATTGTAGAACGAGGCAAACGATATTCTTGCCTACTAATATAATTAAATAATTATGGGGGAAAATTCAAAGCCCTAATCTTGTGTTACTTTCCACTAGAAATCATGTATCTTTCTTATGTATATGCAAGAAGGTCATAATGTGATTTTCACCTCTGCTGATTTGGTATGTAAAAATTTCTATGTTTAGGATTTAAAATGTAGATAGACGCATAAACAAACTCGAAAAAGAAAAAGAAAATCTGCAACACTCCCCTACAGAATGGCTACTAAAACTATTTTTCCATCAATAAATCAAGAGCCGCAGATACAAAAAGAGAATGGAAATTCTCTAATTTCGTGCTTTAGACTTTTATACGATTGCTTAAGAGGAGCTCATGTAGTGCACATGACCAATCCATTTCGGACATATTATTACCAATCATTAAGAATGGTTGGATATTGGCTAGTAATTTCACCCCTGATAAACATTTTCCATTTTCAAATAAAAAGAATAATCACGGAAGTCCCATTTATTCTGTCTGTATTTTTTGATATTGCAGAGGAATAGAAAGAGAGAAAATGGTAAGAAAGAGTACCAATTCAATATTCGAAGAAGAATCCTGCATTTCAAAAATGTAAATTCGAAAGCTAAAGTTAACAAGATCGTTTTGAAAGATAAAGTCTTAGACAAAAATAAGAATATTTTGAATGATTTCTACTCTCAATTTCATAATATTCTTGAAAGCAATTTTCCTAAAAACGGAGATCATATTACATGATTCCTGTTTTCAAATCACTAAATATTTTGTGGCACGTGACGAGTAGTTTCAAAAGTAATAAAGCACCGGAACCTGATGATTTAAGGTGTAAATTTTACCATCTTACCCGATGTTTTGTTTGTTCCTACTAAAGTTTGAAATTTCGAGGGATAAGTTTGGAAAGTTACCTCCTTCTATAACTTGTGGTAGAATTGCAGTCATCCCGAAGAAAGGAGACGGTACTCAGTTTGGTAATTGGAGTTCAATAACAGTTTTAAACGAAGCATATTGAATCTTAACAATTTCAAAACAAATTGAGCCTATTCTCAACAAAAAGATAGGTAACCATCATAAAGGATTTCTAAGAAATAGTGAAATAACTGATATATCTAGACATATCAGAGCGTATGCTGATTCTTTGATGGATAATAAAAAGATTGGGGAAATAACTGTAGTGGATTTCCACACGGTATTTGATGCTATCACAGCCATATACTTTGGGCTTTTAGAAAGCTATTGTCAAAGTGGTTTTTTTTTCTATAAGAGCTCTGCTTCATAATGGTTTATCTACAATCGAGATCGATGGTTGTGTAAGTGAGCCTATTCTTCTCAAAAGGAGATGCAGGCAAAGATATCCAGCAGCAACTCGGCTATTTATTACTGTAATTTATAGTTTTTGTCATCACTTTTTAGGAGATATATGGACGTTGGAATTTACTTAGGCAATTCTAAATATTTACTTGATACTAATACACATGATGTCACATTATTTGTCGAAGCCAGCACTGAACGTGATTTAGTCATTTTAATGTCTTTTGAAAAATACTCCCACAGGTCTGGCTTGAAAATTAATAAAATCCATACCTCATTCCATTTTGACAGTTCATTAGGGTGTCCCAAGCCATATATTATAAAAAAAAATTCAAAAATTTGAAATGTATATCGCCCCCATTTTTTTCAATTTGACTTCAGTTACTCAAATATGAAAAAGGAATATTTAAGACAAGGATAACAGGTGCCGACAAGAGCTTAAAGTCAATTTGATGACTTGATTCTTCTGTTGAACTTGAACTTCCGTTGTTTAATTACAGCGGATGAGGAACAAAAGTTATTTCTACTACGTTGCGTCGATGAACACAAGAAGATATATCTTGAATGTAAACTTGAACTCTTAAAAGAAAATATATCCAAAAATATTAATTTTTGTGTTATGAAGTAAAAATAATTTTGATATATGAAATAGAGTCCTATTTTTATCAATTTTGGAAAATAAACTCAATATTCTCACTTTTTTTAGAGTAGGGTGGACCGGGAGCAGTTGAACCCCGTTTTACTGAATTACATGGACATACTTCAAATGAGACAAACAAAAGTTATACATACATCTATTTACTAATAGCAAAACGATTCAAAATACAATTATGAAATCTTTTTTTTGTGTAATCTTTATTTGAATACAAATTTCTTGTCCACTCTACCATAAAGTAATCCAATTCACTTTAAGCTCTCGTCAGCACTCGTTATCTTCATCTTAGAGATTTTTTTTCTGAGATCAAATAGAAAAAAAATGCATTTAAAAAAAATTTCTTTTCATTTTATAGGACACCTTACCGTTCATTACCTTCCAAAATACTCTGATTCATTATTAGTGCAGGATTAATAATGTTTTCTACTATTAAGGACTGCTAAGAACCATATTCCCCCAGCACCGTGGAATTTGAAAATGTTACATGCGAGAGTCTTTTAGAGTAATGTTACTATGGTATTTAAATTTTTTATAAACATATTAGATCTCCCGAAATCTGGGGATAAAAAAATACAAATATCCGTACTATTTATTTATGAGAACAAAAAATTGACTGATAAGTTTCAAATTTTGGCTAGCCTTGCATTTTATAATGCTCCATGAAAAGACAATGACATTTTTTTTTCTCCTCTACACACACTTTCGTAGAATGGTCTGGTGTTCAAATTCTAAAAGTATTTATTTTCTTAAATACCAAGGGAATAGATGACCAAGAAACCAAATTCACAAAAGCACTGGTTTTGTTTGGGTTTTCAAAACTAAAGTGATCCGCGGAAAAAAATATTTACAAATTATGAGCCCTGAGCTGCTGAAGACACAAGAGCTGTTATCATCTCAGCTATTGAAAGGTATGCTGCCTTCTCTTTGATGGTTCCGGACACCTCTGGATCTGTATGTTATAAGGTGTTGTTACCTTTCGATATCTGCGTAATATATAGACTATTTGAAGTGGATCGTAAGATCTTACAATGCTTTTAAAAAGAAATATCTGAAGAAATATATTACTCTTGTTTTGAGGTATCCCTGTTCGTCAGCTGATGTGAAAAGAAGAATATTAATACTTGTATTTGAATAAGAGAAAAGAGGAGAGTCCTCCCTGATCGGAGGGTATTAATTATTATATTTTTATAAATGTGGATTTTTTTAAATTATTAGTTATTTATTGATTGCACTTATGTAAATTGTAAGTATGATATATTTAATTAATTAATGATGTAATTGTAATTCATATTTTTTATTTTTACATTAGCAATAATCATCTTGTAATTCACATATTCGAGAGGATTTTTATTAAAGATTACTGAATTTCGTTGAAGTTAAGTGTGCCGTCAACATGTCTAAAAAAGAAGCCACTTTTATGAAGTGCCAGTTCCCAGAGTGTCAAGAAGTTATTCGACATGAGTCAGAGCCAGTGGCTACGGCTTTGTTTTATGTACATAGATTGTGTCATCAATCTACTGAAGTTACGGATCACATTTCTAGTAAAAAAAGCAGAGCTTTTTCTTGTGAAAGACCTAAAATCGATTTCGGAACCTTAGAAGAAGGTTGGAATAGTTTTCTAGCCCGCTGGAAATGGTTTAAAAGGATTGCAAGTGTCAGCGAGGAGGAGACTGTCGATCAGCTTTTCCAAATTTGTGAAGTCTCGCTGGGCAACGATATTCTTAAGGCCAAACCAAACGTGTTGGAGGAAGATGAAGAGTTTGTGCTCTCGGCCATTGAATCTCTCGCTGTTGTTCCAGAAATACGATGTATAAAGCAGACTGACTTATTTGCCATGAAATAGTCTCATGGTCAGTCAATAACAGCATTTTTAGCTAAAGTGCGTAGTCAAGCGATCACTTGTGATTTCCTCATGAAATGTAAATGTGAAAGAGAAAATGACTTTACAGGTGAAATAATTAGGATCGTTTTGTTGACGGGAATCTCGGAAAGAACATTTTTAGGGAGATCATAACTATTCCTAATATTGATAAGAAGACAATTAATTAACTAGTTCAGATTATAGAGTCAAGAAAACAGGCTAGATTAGCCTCAGATATATTTCCTGAATCTGCTGCTGTGTCCAGCTTCAAAAAAACAAAAATCATTTCAAAGTCGAGAAAAATGCCCACGGAGGGAAGATGTTCACAAATTATTCTCGGAGGGTATCAAGGGACTTAACAAAAGACCCATAAAGAATATTTAGAATGTTGGCTAAAATCTAGAAATCAACACAAACAGGAAATATCTGAAATATCCCAGGATACAAGAAGGAATTCAGAAGCCCCGGTCTTCTCTGTTTCAGCTTAAAATCTGTCGAAAATGCATCTAATGTATAAATATAGTTCATGGACGAGGACTGCACCTGAGGAACAGCCTAAAGTGAGTGTAAAGCTACTCACTGATAAGTTAGATTACCAGTCAACTCCAATCGGTAGGTTTCGATATACAAGAGCTCCATATGAATTCGTATCGAGTGGAGATGGATACAACAGACGCTTGGATGAGATTATGGTTGATATCCCAAGAAGAGTTCGCTGTATTGATGATACTCTTCTACATGAGGAATGCTTAGAAGATCAATGGTGGAGGATTATTGATTTCTTGGATTATGTAGGGAGGTCGGGGATTGTTTTAAATTAGACAAAGTTCCAATTTTGTTGCAAGACAGTTGATTTTGCTGGATTTAAGATTCCTGATGATCGAGTGGAGCCTATACAAAAATGTAGTGCTTCAATTCGCTCTTTTCCAACACCAAAGTCAATAACAGATATAAGCTCTTGGTTTAGTTTTGTCAACCAAATTGCTCATAACGGCAGAATGAAGGAGATAATGGAACCGTTCAAGCCATTACTAAGTCCCAAGACGGGTTTCAATTGGAATAATTCCTTGAATGAAGCGTATTTGAAAGCAAAATAATTAATAGTGAAGAAAATTGAACATGGAGTTCAAATATTCGATCAGAGTAAACCAACCTGTCTTAGAACAGATTGGTGTATTGCAGGACTAGGATATTATGTAAGTCAGAAACAGTGTAAATGTGAATCTAAACTTACTGATTGCTTCGTAAATGTATGGAAAGTTACCATTGTGAGATCTCAATTTCTATCTGAAATAGAAAAACGCTATGCACCAATGGAAGGTGAGATGTTAGGATTGCATGGGCGTTAGAACAAGCTCAATACTTTACCCAGGGATGCGCCAAGCAATTGATTGTTACTGATCATAAGCCACTGATCAAATTACTGGGAGACAGAATATTGGATGAAATTCCCAATATGAAGTTGTTCAGACTTAAGCAACAAACACATATATGGAAATTCTAAATTGTCCATCTTCTGGAAGTTACTAATGCAGTGGCTAACGTGACATCCAGGAACTCCATTGCGAAAAATGACCTTACGATGGAAAAAGAAGAAGAAATGATCATTGTTTTGATAGATCAAGAAAAATATATAGGTTAGATTACATGGCCTATACTTCTTGAGGCAACAAAGAAAGATAAGACATCATTGGCTTTCTTGGAATTTCTTAAAAGTGGTGGATGTGGAGATTGCTTGCCTGACGAAATTGCTGAATACAATCCTGTACGTGAATTTATTTCTGAAATGCATTGAGTTATAATGTATCAAGATCGAGTCGTTGTGCTAAAAAATCTTCGTATTGAGGTATTATCAGCTCTTCATTCGGCTCGTCAAGGTTTTTCAGCCTTGACGAGTCACGCATCATCCTGTGTTTTCTGGCCTGGTAAAACGAAAGATGTCCAAGATATGAGAACTCAATGTAAAATATACAATTCAATTGCCCTGTTACATATCAAATGTCCGCCAATCATGCCCAAAGTTCCAAATTCACCATTCGAAGCTCAAACGGGCTTATAATAAGCCTAAGAATTTGTTTTGCCACACTCTATTTTGAAAGTTCACGGATCAGGTAAACTGACATTAAGACATTTTTATGTGTCTTTTCAATGTTTCCGAGTATATGGAGAAATACAGTATGTACCATTGTCCAAAGATTTATTTTATACAATTTGGAAATAGAATTGTTGAGAATTATTTATTATACAACTATTAATCGTGTAAATAATATTTTTAAACCCACATTTATCACTTATCATTACTTTAAATATGAGTAAATATGAGCCGAATACAAACGATTACTTTTTAGGACAATTACAAAAAATTATGGAACACAGTATATATATATTTGAAGCAAATATGATAACTATACTTATTAAAAAATGTAAAAAGATCCCTGGGACTCCGATAGAAAACTGTTTATTAATTGTCCTATAGCTAGTATTAGTAGCTTTTAGATGTAAAAATATGCATGTGATCGGAAGGCATATTTGTTATTGAAATGTTGTACTAAATCTTGAAAAAAATAAAATTAACCTATTCGAACAAATTCATTTTGTATTTACATGATAAACATTTCAAAAAAAAATGTCCTACTTACTTGTGTAATTGCTTTTATATCTTATAATTATAGAAGAAATGTATATTTTGCCCAATTTTGCATCTGAAGCACAAAAATTTAGTATTTTCTTTAAACATTTGACTATTGCAAATTCTTACTGAGGAGTAAACCTAATAATAAGGGAAATGTTGTTGTTACTTCTCAAGATTTTGCTAACTGCTTCTCTAACAAATAGATAGAAACCAAATTACTATGATATTAAATTATCGTTTCTAATAAAAGTGATTCATTTATAATACAAATATTAAAATATAAAAGACAAAAACACAAATAAGTTAATAGTTTTAGTGGTGGAAATTAAGATTGGATAATGATCGGATAAATTAATAACATTCAACACTTTAGTGTTAACAGTAGAATTGGAGGAGGGGAGCACCAGATCCAAAATATTGCCTCGAGAATGAGTAGCTTCACTGACTTTGTGTTCCAGGACAAGATCTTGAAATACTTCTATATACAGGCTACCAGTAGACGAGAAGGGGATCCAAGATGCCCAATCAATATTTGGAAGATTGAAGTCCCCACAGATGATATTGTCAGAACGAGTTAATCTTCGATAAGTAGAAATTAATTGGTCTTATTTGTGCTTGGTACTAGGAGAGCAATACATAGAAAGGATCCTATGATTATCATATTGGACTTCGCATATTTGGAAGTTTACTTCAGAGATCTCTCTAATTGAAGAACATCTGAGATCTTCAGAGCAAAAGACCGCCACACCACTTCCTCTTTTCTTGGAACCCATTCAGCGATATCCATGGGATATATGGCTGTAATTAGACAAAACAATTTCACGGTTGCTATGATCATCAAGTTTCTGTTATACATACAATTACAGGTTTGAAGTCATCAGTAATACCTCTTAAAAGTTCTAATTTATTAAAAATACTTCGAATGCTTATATAAAATATGGGTATTTTTTTTTTGGTGACAATGTGGAAATTTCCTGACCTTCTCTTTAACTGAAAAAGGTCAGGAGACTCTTTGTTTTTTAAGGAAGTCTTCTTTTATGGTGTTGTTCTATTCTCTTTGAGCTTTTGTGAGGAGGGAGAATACACCTATGTCATCCGACTTATGCTTCAACAAAATATTTTTAATACTTTCATCATAAAAACCGGCAATGACTGGTGGATTAGTAACATTAGAGTTATTATTTTTGATTCTAAAAGCAACTTGAACATCATATGTCAGAATTTGAAATTTGTCAAACATAAGTTTTTTAATCTCAGAATCCTTAGAAAGACCATATATGATGACTTTTCGTCTATTATTCTTCCTCTCGTTCATCTTTATATCCCCGAGATCAGCAGAGTGTTTAATAATTTCATTTTCTCTCTTAGTTAAAGATGAGATTCTAACTCAGAAAGCTTGTCAGTGAGTGTTTCAATTTTAGCTCGTAGTTGGGAGATATTCCCGATAACTAGAGACGTGCACTCCATGATAGCATCCGATATGATATGTTTTATGTGATACATAAAGGAATCACGTTTATTAGGAGATAGAGAAGACAGATCGTCATGCAGATTATTATCAGTGTTGTTATCAACACTACTTTTCCTCCCACGCTTGCCCATGACGAACGAAGATAAGAAAATACAAAGAAAAATACAACGAGCACAGTATTGATTTCAGTGAAGAGGGATAAACAGGATTTACCTTCGAAGTCAGGGTAAAGGGAAAACAGAGAGAGAGAGAAGCCCGACATTAGAATCTGAGGAGGATTTCCTCTTATTTCTCGTCAACGATGACACACACCAGAATATTAAAATGCTTACGTAAAAGAGTGAGTCTTGACAGTATATAGGATGAGAAGATCCAATCTGTATTGAAGTAATAAACACCAAAAAAAAAAAAATAATAATAAATTTTACTTTTAAAGATGCTTAGCAACAAAGGTGTGTCGTTAATGTTTAGTCAGGTATAGTTCTAGAGACTAAAGTACTTCTTGGCTCATAAAATTATATATTTAAATAATTATGAAGCCGTTATTCTTATTTTTTCATTACTGAGGAATAAGCATTTATGTTTTGAGTAATAAAGAATATATGTGTGTGGGCTCATGAAAAACGGACAGTAACACTAGGGATTTATTGAAAAGCTATCTTCTATATTATTAAAGCAAAGTGTGTCTGTTCGTCGACATTTAATAACTCCAGGCTGTGCTAGGCTAGTATATATGTGTCGAGACAAAATTAAAAAAAATCTGGAATTATAAAGAGAAAGAGTAAAAAAAAAAATCAATTGTTTGTTTTCTAGCTAATTTTACTTAATAATAAATTACTAAGATAATTTTTATAGATAAAAAATTACATTTAAGCCTGAAATATATTTTTATTCTGGAAAATAACCATATTTGAAAAAGTGTAAAGTTTTTGATAACGTATATTTCTATGAATTTTATTAAAATAAAGCCATACTATTCGACTTAGCTTAAACAAGTGAATCTCGGATGGATTTTCTTTCATCCTTTATTTTGTGATAAATCATTGAGAGTAAAACATGACTCATGTTCTATTACCACTTTGAATTTGATTTATCTTTCCTTTCTCTTTCTATCCCAACTTCTTGCATAGAAAATCAATAGTGACTAAAGGAAAATGGCTAAATATTTTATTGTTAGTATTCCAATATAATCCTAAATAGATGGCCTCCCAATTAAATATTTCAAAAATATCAACAATATAATTTAAATAACTGTACTTTGTGAGAAAAATTAATTTTACTGAATAGGTTACACGAAAAAGTATTTCCAGGATCTTGTATGCTGTTTCTACACATTTATATTTAATTAATATGTGGAAACATAATATGAATCATAATGCTTTCTGTTTTTACTTTTTTAAATAGGAATAACAACTACTCAACTAACCTTTAACGTAGTTTCAGTTTGACACACTTTTGTTGAGTGTTATTAAAATAAATGATTTGTTGGCATATTTTGCATTGGCCAGAAAAATATTTTTATTAGTTTGGTAAAAAAATTATTAGAAATTTTCTTATGTTAGAGATAAAGTCATAGTTTTAACTGTCCCATAAAGTAACTGACCCGTTCTTCCTTACATACAAGGACAATAATGATATATTCATGCATATATGATATTTTTTCTCATCTTATAATAAACATATTTTATAATTTATAACAATCTATTTGTAACAAAAATTGATTAAATTACTATCTCAGACATAAGTAAAAATAATTGCATAAAATATTTATACCTTTTTTTCAATGTACCCGTATTATTGAAGCATTAGTATTTAAAGTTACAATGAAAGCCTTATATTTTTATCAAGGAACAATAAGAGCCATAATTATCCCATGGGATAAAAAATCCCTGGCTTAACAATGAAAAAATGTTTTCGAAAAAAATCATTCTAGTTTTCTTTTGTATTCTACTTAACTATAAATTATTCTTAGTTTTTAATTTATATACTACAATGTTCGGAAATTTATGGTTAAATATATAAGAAAAATGAATATGCTGTCGTAAATCACTAAAAGGTGTGTATATATATATATATATTTGTTCAAAGAATGTGTTATGATAAATTTTCATTATAATTCATATTTCTATAAAAAATAGTCTACAATGTGAAATTGCATTTATAATATAATTTATTTATATTTTAATCATTATTTCAAATAAATTTGTAAAAAATATGTCAAGCTGATAAATTATCAATAAGAACCCCCTGATAATGTTTTAGAGGAGAGCAGTTTGAACTTTTATTCAATTAGATACAAGCAGCTACAAGAGTCAATAAATAAACTATTTTAATACTAGAGGCAAAGTACATTACTTGGTTATCAATCATTAATTCAACTCCTATTCCAACAAGAAATTACCTTTCGAACTCCTAAACAAAACATCAGTGGGTAAATCTTGGCTCATTACAAATTCACTGCCTATAAATAAATGTGTAAAAATAAAAGTACAAGTTGTTTTTTTAACTTGTCGAAAGACTTAATGAAATCTAATCCTATAAAATGGAAATTTATATCTTCAACTTATAGACTATCGATTGAAAAGAAATCAAAACTTCTGGAAGAAGTTTTTTTGAATATGAATGTCTATTTTAAATGATAAACTAATTTTAGATAAATAAATACTTAATTTCGGCATTTTACAAGTTGTATTTTTTTAAATATGATTACTTTAGCTATTTTAAATGTTTGTTTTAAAAGGTATTTGAGTTGCTGTTACTTTGATGTGTTTACTTTTAGGATCTTTAATCACCCAAACTCTAGGTAAAGAAAAAAAATGTATTTATAAAGCAAAGAATAGCGTTGTTCAGGATATTATATTGTCAAATTAAACTGTAGAAATTTATGCTATAGAAACTATAATGCATTATAGTAAACAAGTACCTATTTGTTACATTTAGATTTAGATCTAATATTTTACAGGATTTCAATCCAGTACCTTTAAAAAGATGAGCAAATACCTCAGGGGTATACAAGGAACGGTATACTAATAATGAATTCGAAACTTGAGGTACTGAGTCGTCCAATAAAATCTTAACATTTAAAATTTAAACTTCAACCAGATATAGTTGTTTAATTAACAATAAAATTTCAACTAAATTAAATCCATAATAGTTGTATGTTTCAGCTCTTTAAATCAATAATGTAGCTACTATTAGTGACAATGATGGCTTCCAATTGGTGGCAGAAGTCTGGAACCCACTGCAGATAAAGTCGTCTGTCATGGCGTCCCAGAACTGGCTGACAGTGGCATTGAAGGGCCACGGTCTTTGGATGACGGACAATACAGTCCTTTCCCCTCGAAATGAACCCAAAAGGTGTAGTTGAGGATTCACATCAGGGCTATGGGGGATAAAATCAAAAAAAATAGCAAAAAAAAAATCAATTGACTCATTCAAAACTCTTGAAAAGGAGTCTTTAAACGGAGGAGATGGGTTTCTTTCATTGTGTTATTTTCTGGACTTGTACGTAAGTAAGAGAGCTGAGGTATTTTGTTTGTAACAAATTACTTTTATTTTAATAAATCTAAATATTAATTAATGTTATTTACTCAACTTCTATCAATTATTGAATTAATAAGTTCACAGATTTCAATGGACCACCAGGTATATTAAAAAAAAATGAGATATTCAAATTATTGAAAATATCTTTCAATTTATAAATAGTATAATTTTAATTTCAGAGTGTTTTTGAAATATCGTTATCGAATTATAACTTGTTTTTAATTAAGTGTTTGGAATACAAAAATTATTTCGATTGTTATCACCACTTTTTTATTTCTCAGAGACTTGAATGTCAATGAAGTACTTACAACATAAAAACTTATCCTTTTTTGATGAAGCTGATAGTAAATAATTCTGAGAGCAAATCAAACATATGTTACAACACCAGTGGAGTACCCGGTATTGTTAAAGTTTTGAGGTGTCGAGAGCATACTACCTTTTTCATAATTAAAATGAATCTACTGTTTTTTTTTTAATTTTCCTTTTTAAAACACTATAAATCCAGTGTATAAATGATCAAAACTATTTTTCTAGCTTTAACTACTCACGCTAGGTGGTACATTGTTATTTTGTAGATTACCTACAACATATTTTTTAAGATATTCAACACAAAATCAAAAATGATGGCTCCTCAAACATACAAACTTATTGACAAACATTTGGGTATTTATTACTATCCATAGTTAAGTACAGATTTTTTGGGAAGTTTTTTTAGAGCTATAGAAACCTTAGAAATGAAAAAAAAAAAAACCCTGGGATCTCGTGATATAAATCCTAGTTCTTGCTTTACATATAATCTCAATAAGTTCAATAAATCATTTAGATCATATCAAAAACAAATTCTGTCAAAATAAACGAATTTAAATAAAAATGTAATTTACTTTATAATATTACCTTGATTTAGTAGAATGTGTATATGTGATACTAAATCATAAAATAGATTTGGGAAGTTTTTTAGATGATAAAGAAAAATATAAATATGAATTTTACCAATGATTTATAAACTAAAGCAAATATTAGACATTTGGAATGGAAATATATAAACAACAGAGCTGCGATTTTAGAGAAATTAAAAAAAAATGAATATATTAATCATCGTAACATGAATATCGTACTATCGTTTGTCCCACGTCCAAGTTATGCATCTATCAAATACTGTAGGCCGAAGAATTGTAAACAACTTTAATATCTGCTGCAGTGCGATACTTTTATTTCTCATTGAGAATTCCAAATTGGTCAGGTTATACATGACAATATGGAGTAGTTTTGGTAGGATACTACCCAAAAATACATGCAAAATATTTTAATACATTGAAAAAAATTATTAATTCTTAAGAAACTTTTTAAATTTAATTGTTTTGAATGCGAATTTTATAATCTCGACTCTGTTATATGCTTTTTAAATGGTTTATTATTTGTGATCGTTTTACTCGTAATACTATATTTTTATTTGTTTTACAACATCTGATCATGTTTCATTAATTGCCCAAATTTATTTACTGCTGGGTATTAGAACGTACTTAAAGGTTCTTTGGGAGGGGAATAGTTTTAAACTAAAATGTTTATTTATACTACTTATAACTCAATTCCTCAACCTTCATATTTTATATTAGTAATAGATAAGTTTCAAATTAATATTTGTGAACATTTAATCAGATTATAAAAAAATGATGTGCCTTCCAACTTTTTTGGATGGTATAACTTGATAGTAAAAAAATTAATTCCCTTTAGATTTAAAGTCATGTAGAAAAGGATAAAATATAAAATATTCCAATCCTTAGAGACAAAATATCAGATGATGATGTTTTAGAATACAAAAGGGAAAAGGATTTTTTTGTTCGTTTTTGCTCATCGCCTTGAAAACGAAGCACTAAATCATTTTACAAAATAGTTTCCTTTTTTCTGGCAATTTATGCAGTTGAAATAGGTTTTAATGCTTTATTTGTAAGATAGAGTTATATATCCTAAGTATTTGCGAGTTTTATTGATGGCCTGTTTTAAATGATAAACTAATTTTAGATAAATAAATACTTAATTTTGCAATTTTAAAAGTTATATTTTTTTAAATATGATTACTTTAGCTATTTTAAATGTTTGTTTTAAAAGGTATTTGAGTTGCTGTTAATTTGATGTGTTTACTTTTAGAATCTTAAACCACCCAAACTCTAGGTCGAGAAAAAAAATTATATTTATAAAGCAAAGAATAGCGTAGTTTAGGATATTTTATATTGTGAATTTAATTGTTGAAATTTATGGTATAGAAACTATAATGCATTATAGTAAAGAAGTACCTATTTGTTACATTTAGATCTAATATTTTAAAGAATTTTAATCCAATATCTTTAAAAAGATGAACAAATGGATCAGGGGTATACAAGGAACAGTATACTAACAATGAATTTGAGACTTGAGGCACTGAGTTGTCCAATAAAATCTTAACATTTAAAATTTAAACTTCAACCAGATATAGTTGTGTAATTTACAATAGAATTTCAATAAAATTAATACTATAAATAGATGTTTGACTAAGCTTTCTAAGTCATGAATGTAACTACCATTAGTGGCAATGATGGCTTTCAGGTAGCGGTAGACTGCAGATGTAGTCTTTTGTCTGTTGTGAGTTTATTGATGGTTTATTTTATTTTTATTTCTTAAGCTGTTATTATAATTATTTTATTCTTGAGAAGAGTATATCGTAACTTTGATTCATAAAGACACTTTGTATAACGTCTACATTGACAAAGTAAAAATCATAGATTTAAAGAATTTCCTGAGTAAGCTCAATTGTATGTACACTGTACAGTATACCTGTTCAAATTTTAACTTATTTTTTCAAACCTTTTAATATTTGAAAGTTCTTTTTTTCCAAGGTCTATAAAAACTAAATATACCAGTAATGCCCACCATATGGCATTTGAACACTTTTTGTTGGTTGCTCTAAACAAAAAGCGAAATAACCTGTGACTATTTATATTTTTTAGTCTATAGTTTCGTAATTGCTTATCGTATAGCACTGATATGGGTATGACATCAACACTAATAAACTGTACTTCAGTTTGTAAAAATATGTTATTAACCCTTTGTTCGTGCCCATGGTTAAATTTAACCCCATATATGAAAAAATGCTTGATTTTAGGTATTCGCCTAAGTTATTATTATCTTAACGTATATCTACATAAAAATAAAATACAGTATAATAAAATAAAAATGCATTTTTTGCTTGAACAAAGCTCTAATATAAAGAAAGGATTCCCATCAAAGCGTAGAACAATATATCTCAAATTTCCACGATCCGTTCTTAACAATGAAGATACTTGTAATAGTGCAGATCGTTTATCATAATATTACAACCAAATTACAGCCATGGAATTGGTAGTATTAAAAGCAGAAGATGCATATCCTAACCATTTTTACCTATCAAACCCAACAACTAGACTAAATAGGATAAATATGTACTCCCAATAGCATGTTTCAAATATACATGAATAAATTCATGAAAAATGCAACGAAACATTGTACATCATACTTGGATGGCAAACTCTTAAGGGACATTCTTGGTAAGAATGGCCCTGTTAATACTCTCCCTGTACTCGTCTCAGGTTTTCCATAGTACGAGGAAGTGAAATTGCTCTCTCTTATATTAAAAAAAGAAAAATCCGTAATTTTAGATATTTTTATTTATAATAAAAAAAAAAATATTTTAGGTTATGTGTTTTGAGGCTTACTTGATATAAATGGCACCAGCCTTGATTCAACCTCGTAAGCGGGGATTCGCTTTTATGAAGAGGTATAGATATGAAATGATCATTGATAGATGCTATTGACTTGCCTTAGTTGTATGGTGACGTCTATTATTGTGTGTCTTAAGATAGTCCCTAGTAAAATAATTAATTTGAATAAGATATGGGCTCCTGTGGGCCACTGCTCCTTGTTCACTAGTTGGAAACATTTCTTTTTAAGCCATCCCCGTTACAAATCCATGAACTAAATGTATGTCTTCTCCGTATATAGTTCTTCCATTGTGACGAAATAAGACTAAATGAATATGTTTTGTTGGTACATTAATCGAGATTTAGCAAAAAATTGATATGACGACTTCAGGGCGACCCAAAAAGGATGTAGATTTGATCTTCCAGCCATTTTTATATGTGTGTATAAAAATATTTTATCTTCTTGATGAAATGAAAAGGATATTGTATAAGATGTAACAAAATGAGTATCTATGAAATCTGACGAAAATAAATCAACTGAGAAAATTTATAATGGATTGGTACAATTTGAATTAAAAAATTGTCGAGAAATTTACCCTGGATGAGCCTATTTAAATTTTGAAATTCTTTGGGTATTAAATCATATACTTATACGATTTTAATATTTATTTGTGTAATCACCCAGAAATAATTTGATAATTTGTTATAGTTTTAATTAACAAATTTGTAATAGAAAGAATATCGTTTAATCATAATAAAAAAAATCTTGAACCTCTTAAATTATACATTGTATTGTTTATTTTAAACATATTGCAGTCTTTTGGGATTCAATTTCATTCTTAGATCTCTAAATTATATACAAGATATACATTTCACGCACCTATTAATTAACCGTTGACACAAAGCCATACATGAGTTCACCTATAATTAGATGTATTTATGAAGGAATAATAAATAAAAAGGCATATAACTACTTATTTAATGTTCCCTTAGAACTTTTAAAGAATAGTAATAATAACACATGTAAACTAATGCTATATTCCCATTTTCTAGGCTCTAAACTAACTAAATATACTAGCTACTTCAACATACTTTGGCTATATCTGTTTAAGGGTTAACTCATGACGTTTTGCAAAAAAGCTGCAAATTAGTTAAAAATTTTACAAGTTAATAGAACTATCTACAAAAATAATTAGCAATTACTTCGTACCACATTAAATTCATCAGAATGCCACAAATTAAATGTAGAAGGGGATGTGGTATCGTCTTGTTACATGTTCAGTATTTAAAAATAAGTATAAACCACTTTTATCAAAATGGCTTTCCACATTTTGGATTATAACTGAATCAGACTGTTAATGTGGATTAACAAGTAGTAAGGTAACATGCATAATAGCTAGGTAATGTATTTAATAACTGAACAAAGCCATTATTGTACATAATAATTGAAAAAGAACGTTAATGGCATAATAATTGGAAAAGAAAGTCAATGTGCAAAATCATTAAAATCCTAAATTTCTCATTAACTTACGAAAACCTTTCCAGAGAAAAAAATTGATGCTCGGCCCATGGTATATGCAGCTTGTCAATGAGGCTCAATTTAGAGTCAGTACCCTTTGTCAGTTCGTGTATTACATTCAGGGGCACCATCCAGTGTAAGTAAGATTGAAATACCGGCCCACGGGTTGTCTTGTATGCCAGCATGAAAAACAAACGGATTGGAGCACACCAGCAGTTCATATAATATCACCAAAGACGGCATCCACTATAGTCCCGATTGATGTTACAACCCACAGGTTGTCTTGAGTGCCAGCATGACTAACAAACTGGTTGTAACACACCCCCAAGTCCAAATATGTTTATAACTGAAAACCTTAGTGAGTACACCTTATAAATTCAACATTATAAAAGTTCAAAATGGAATAAGTCCGCAATTCCATTTAATGTCGATTCTACCCCAACTCCTTATAGTTTGTTAAAAATTTTCATACCAGATTCCTGGTATGAAAAACTATCACTGTAGACGAAACGATATTCTTGTCGTTCAAACAATCCAACCTTTAGTGACAAGGTGAACAGTAATACAATTCAGACGACTCCTACCATCACGTACTTAAGTGACTATCTCAAAGCGCGCAAAGGAATATGTATTGGCAAGGACGGGAATACTCAAGTAAAACCTTAATAAAAAAAGCAATATCCCGAAATAGATTTGATGAACTTCTAAGATACTCTCATTTTACCAACAACGACCATCCGAATCTTAACGATCCCTTTTGGAAAGTTGCAATGCCCATTGAGACCATAAAAAAGACTGCAAAAAGATATGCTGAAAAGTCTGAATATATTTGTATGGATGAGTCTATGGTCAAGTACTTTGGGCCTCACAGTATGAAACAATACGCCAAAGCAACACCAATACGATTTGGGTTTTTAATTGGGGTTTTAGCTACATTTTCGGTTGAGCTTATGCATTGCATTCCTCATGGAGGAGCCAAAAACGCAATTAAATGGTTATGGATTGGGACAAGGGCCATATGTTGTTTATGGCCTAATTAAAAAATCAAAAATATCCGAAGATAGTAAGGTGGTCACGGATAACCTTTTTACTAGATTTTACCTCATGGACAATTTGAGGACAAAAAAGTTGGAGTACTAGGTACTTTGAGATCCAATAAACTTCATTCAAATTCCATCCCATCAAAAAAGGAATTGAATTTAAATGAAAAGAGGGGAAATGGAGTTCAATTATATATAGGATTATAAAGTAACTATTGTTTGGAAGGACAGATGATCTGTTTATATTGCAAGCAATTTTATTGGGAAAGATCCTATTGGAAAGTGCAGTCGATATTCAAGAGATGCAAAGAAAAACTTGAAGTAAATCAGCCTCATGTTTGAAAAGTTTACAGCAATACTATGGGAGGAGTTGACCTATTGGATAATATGGTTGCAAACTATGAAATCAGTTTAGGAAGGAAAAAATGGGATTGGTACCTTTATAATTGTTTTCTAAATGTGCAAAAGGTTCAAGCATGGCGTCTTTATAAAAAAAGTAGTGAAATTTTATATTTAAAAGAGAGACAAAATATTTCATTTCTTGATTTTACAAGAGCTTGTACATAATTTTTGGTAACCAATCGTGGTGAAAATATTAACACCACTATATTGCTAAACTTAAAGCATAGATGAAACATTTCTTCTGTACGTTACGACAATGTAGGACATTTAATTGTCAAAACAAATAAACAAAATTTTTGTGCATCTTCTTCGTCAAGATGCAAATATAGATGCAAAAAGGGTGACGTGGGTTTGTGCGCTAATAGTTTTGAAAAATGTCGTATTCAAAACTTGTAAATAATATGTATCAGTGTATAGCAAAAAATATTTTTTATTAAATTTATCAAAATAAAGTTAACTTAGAATAAAAGTATACGAAAATTAGTCATTACCTTATTTATTATTATTGCATCATATTAATTTATAAATATAAATATTTTGTGGGTGATCTTCCCAAGCGTACATATATGTACGTGCCCACCTACGGCACAATTGTTAATTTTGATCGAAAAAAAAAATAGAATTTTAATATATGTAGTAATAGAAGCTATTCAACAAAATTTTATCAAAAAATTCAAACGATTTCTATACTCGGGAAGTAATGGATTAATAAATAGAAAGAAGTGTGTCAAGGTTTTGTGACTGAGTGGGTTAGAAATCAACAACATCTTTAGATTAATTAGGGAATTCACGTACGAAAGGGGTGCAATTAGGCAAAAATAAAGAGTGTATACACTAAAAAAGAAAGGAACAGGGAGGATACAGCACTACAGAAGGAAAGAAGTAAACTTATGATTTCATAGCTCAATTTGTATATAATATAATAACTATATTCCAAATTTAGCCATTGATATAGACAGATACCAATATTTATTCTTTAAGAATAAGTAGTCATATTAATGAAAAAAAATTAATGTCTAGGGTAACTATATAGTTTAAATGTTAATACAGCAAGTCTGATACCATATAGTCGGATTCGGGTAAGGCAGTATGTGTATCGTTCCAGATATTGGGTTGTTATTATTTTACCAACCCCCTTTTTCCATTATAAGTTTATATTTTACCACTTCAATCAATACATTATATCAAATGTAAAAATCATTGATTAGGAATGAACAAAAAAAGTGATATTCTAAGTTACGTATGTATACATATATTAAAGGTTACAGTCTCTCTCCTCTCTTTTCCATGAGGGTACTATACTAATTAATTAATTATACCAAGAGGTACACAAAACTTATGGTAGAATTTAATTTTGATTTCATCCTTGTTATTTTTAATGACCAGGCTTAATTAAGCAACCAAACGAGAGTTTAAACCAAATAATCATGTCACTATGTGTAAAAATATAGAACAATAACAATAAAGGCAACACATGCACGTTCTCTTCCACACCAGTGTCTGTCTCGAGACGGAATAAGTAAATCACACTCCAATACAGCCAAAATAAATCACAACTTACGCAGCCACAATATGGATGAATTATGCCCTACCTCCACGTTGCCCTCCTTCTCCCTGACCTGATCCCCCTGGACTTTACAGCCTGAGATGTCTTGGATAAAAATGTCTGCTGAATCTCTTTCTCAAATTCGGATTCGCTCCGAACTGTCATCATGAAATCGTTGTACGCCATTATCGTCAAGATCTGCCAATGTTTCTTCCATCGTCTCCAAGCTGATAATGCTTGTGAAGGAGGACATACAGAATAAAAAATATGGCTATATATAGGACTAAAATTGGTTGTTTTTGAATTGTCCTTTCTTGATTAATAAAAATCACGTTTTTGTAATTTATTCATGCTACCACAAGTTTTGGGTCCCTGATCTGTACTTACAAGATATTTCACCCAAAAATAACTTGTTTATCTTTGACATGGCCTTATATATTGGATCGGAATCGGAAAACCGTTATATCTGGTTAAAAATCCAGAAATCCAAGAAAAATATAAAAAAATTAAATATTTTACCAATCTTTCTTATGATGCAATATAAAAAAAAGGATATACTTATATCAACTACTAATCATTTTAGTATTAAGGAAATACTTAATACACATGGTAATTACACTTAGACGAATGTATGGATAAATCTGTGATTAATTATGTATTTATTAGATTCAGTAAATATCCGAGCAAATGTGTTGTTTTTTTTCTTGCCAAGGCTTTTCAAATTGGGTTTCTCTAAATATCACTCTCATTTAAAAAAAATCATCTTGCTAACATTATTCAACTTAGATCAAAGTAATAATTCCGTACTTCCGTAATATTTCTAATTCAAATAATTGGGTCCCTCATGAGTGTCTTTTATCAAGTAAACCAATAACCAACAATAGCTAAAACCAAGTATGTGCAAGGTAGGCATGGATTATTTAAATTGCAAAAATAGGAGTTCAGTTGGAATTTTATAATAATTTTAAAATTAAGAACAAATTAATATGAATCTAATTTGAAAAGTAACATTTTATCTATTTCCTAAAAAATTGACTTTTTAAAAATATAGATAATCTTTTCTTTTTTTAAAAAATGTTATTAAAACAATTCCAAAAATATATATAATCTTTTCTTTTTTTTAAAAATGTCATTAAAAACAATTCCAAAAATATAATTAAAAAATAAACAATCATTAAAAAAGCCATTTAATTTAATAAAAACAAATTATTAAAAAAAGGCTCTTTATTATTTGAAGGAAAATTAAAAAAGGCAGTCTCATTTAAAAAAAAAAACATATTTTATCAAAATAGAAAAAAGTGATATGTCAGTAGGAGAAAAATGAGATTTCGGTAGGAAAAATAGATTCTATTAAAAGTCTTAACACTGAAAAGCAACTAATAAATAATTAGTTTATTTTATGTATCAAGATATTGTATTCTCTGTTTATTAATCTTTTGGCAAATAAAAAAAAATCAATTGTGACTTGTACATCTAATCATTTGTAAAATATGGAAAGAAAAATATTTTGAAATAAGCCTATGTCTAGTCTATATACCAAAGAAAAATTTTGCAATTATTTTGTGGATATTTTCACAAGGTGAACTTTATAGTGAGTTCATTTTTTGTCTTTTTCTCGAGGGAGATAAGAGTGATCCAACTCAGATATTTTCCTAATGATGGATTTAGGAGCTACAGTGACATTTCTAGCAGGTGAATTGAGATATCTCCGTGCAAGAAGTCATACATGTGAGTCTACAGGGTGATCATAAGTCTTAGGAAAACCTTCAACTTAATATTTCTTCTAGACAGGTGTATATTTTTTAATTATATTTGTTGCATATGAATCATGCAACCTCCGTCGATTAATTTTCTTGTGCCCCTAACGACATCATCATAAACCAGAGCACGCCATCATTTTGCTTCATTTGGAAGGGAATAGCTGTACGGCCATTACCATGCCCCGAAATACCTCATTGTGTCCTAGTCATCAGTCCACCACACGATTAAGCGTTATACAGAGACCGGGAGTGTCAATGAAAGGCCTAGGAGTGGTCAACCAAGGTCTATGAAGACATTCAGGCTCAGAGACGAAGATCAACTGCAAAAATATTGTACTCCATGATAAAGATGGCTCATGAGGCTCGTGTATTTTAAGAAACCATGTGTAGAGAGTAGTGAGGGAGAACAAGAGGATGAAGCTGGATCGCCTACAAAAGTGGCAGCCTTTCAGCAAGGCCACAATGGCCAAGAGGCTGATCTGGGCGATTTTGACTCGGAAATTCCTCAGTTCTTATACATACGTTTCAGTATTTTAGACTCACAAGAACATCTTCACCTTGGAGCTGCTTTACAACAGCCACAAGCACTAGTTGCTGGGTTGGATTATTTAGTACAATCCCCTGAAAGAACACAGCCTAGGTAAGACTCCTTGATCTTCCTTCCCAAGAGTGTAATGGTCAATGCAGGTGTCTATCTCGACATGTTATATTCCCAAGTACTTGCTGGATTCCAAGACAAGCACTGGGAAATTCTTATTACTTCCAAGAGGATGGAACAATTTCACATCCTACAAAGTCTGTGCAAGAGTGGCACTTTTTGGAAAAAGGATATGTGGCCCCTTCTTACCCAGACCTCGACGTATTGGACTTATTTATAAAACCCATTCTGTAGAAGGAGTTTATCGTGACGTCCTACTACAGTGTTGATGACTTGAGGGCAACTATAGTGTTTGCACGTGACAACTTATTGGAAGATACCATCCGTATAGCGTGAAAATCAGTTCCAAAGTGTTTGAGACCTGTACTTTCCAATAATTGTGGTCATGTGAAATGAACTGGCACTAATTTTGAAAGAAATTTACGCTGAATGTAATGGTATAATAAGATGTTTTGAGAAATAAACAGTTTTTACTTTCTTGTCTGTGAGAGATCTACTATAGTCATTTCTGTATTTCTGAGTCCTTCAATGTTACATCATGAATTAATATTATTGAATGCCAACACTGTAAGGCATATTTCTTATAAATGACAAACAAATGTACTTTAATATTTTGTTGCTCTGGATTTCCTGACTTGCCCATAACACAACTCAATGAATTGCTGCCCATGAGTACCTCTCCTTCAAAAATGATCGTCATAACCAGAAATTATAGCTTTTTTGGTAAAAAAAAAATCAATCGCATACGTCGTGGCTCAAAATTTCTTTATTTCTACAGAAAGAATCAATTATAAGAAATTGCCTATTTTTTCAATATATACAAGTTTGATTGTTTTTCAAAAAGAAACAAAATGATAATAATTATTTTATCCATAATTATTGACACCAAATTAACTCTACAAATTGGATTATTAACTTAACTTGTTATCATGGACGGGACACTGGTGTCCCACATTTTAATTCATTTGTCATTGCATTATTGTTATGATATTTAAAATATTAGAAAGAGTAAGGGTTGATCACTAAAATTTATAAAAAAACATTTTTTCATAGAATTTTATGTTTATGCTGCATAAGTTTTTAAAATATGTAGGTTTTTAGAATTCGATAAAATAACATTCTACCTTATTTATACTTCTCAAATATGAATAGTTCAATTTTAATTGCTTTTTAATATTTGTCTAGTAGGTATACGATATATTTGTTAAAAATTTTGCTTGTTTTTTATCAAAATGCAAAAAGTTATAGCAATTTGAAAAATTGTTGAGGCGCTGGTGTGCCCGTTGGTTTGAAATGTGTTCTTCTTTATTTATCAGATTTAAACATTTGATCAGGAGTAGAGAGATAAGCACAAAACTCCAACATGTATTTTTTATGAATACTTTATTATTGAATTTAGAGTTGTTCATAAACTGTATATTAGAAAGAAGAGATTGAACAATATCAATTTAGCTGTATTATCAGTGACCAAATCAATAGAATTTTCGATGAAGTTTACCGTGTTGATGAATAAAACATTATTTTTTGATTAAATAAATATCCTATAGTTTATTATAGGTGATGAAGAGGTTGCTAATAGGAACAAATGCATAAAAAGTTTCATTGACTCCTGAAGCCAAGATTTGTGGAATTGTTATAATATAAAGAGAAATCGGGAGATAAATTGTTCGTAAATAGAATTCCTTTATTCAGCTAAAACAAAAGAGTTATTATGTATATACACGCTACGCAGGTAGCAACAAGAGAACTAATATAACCAGGAACAGATGATATGTAAGGACAACTACATATACAAAACTCTAAGCATATATTCACAGATTAGAATTGACATAATAATACAAATAATACGAACACCTCCACTTCAAAGAAGATCATCCAAATTAATAATTCCTAAAAGCTTTCACTATTTAACTTTAGACAGTCCTTTTGTTAGCATATTAGCCATTATATCTTCACTCCGACACTAGACGAGTTTAATCTTGTTCGCCTCCACTATTACTCTAATCAACTGATATCTTATATCAATATGGTTGGTTCTACTATGATATTGGGGGTTCTTAGTCAAGCTTATGGTCGACTTACTCTCTTCAAAAATCACTGTAGTGCTATCACATATAACTATTGAAAAATAAATTTCGAATCCAAATGCATTCTTGTGATGTAGCAGGAAGAGCCATATATTCGGCTTCTACATTCGATAATGCAACTTACTTTTGTTTTTAACTTTTCCAAAATATAAGTCCTTCATTGTATAGGAAAATATAACCACTTGTTTACTTCCTATCCTCATGATCTCCAGCTCAATCATAATCTGAAAATCCTACGAGCTCTCCTTTATCACTTTTGCGATAACAGAGACTAAAATTCCTTGTGTTCTTCAAATAACGAAGGATTCTTTTTAGAGCAACCAAATGTTCGGGTCCATGAGCATAACAATAACGGCCAAGAGCTCCAACTGAAAAGGTTAAATCTGGTCTTGTTCGAGTTGATAAGACAATTGATCTATATTCAACAGGTTTTACTATTTATTCATATTCACGATTTATGTCAGTTTTTTTTCAAAAAGCTACATGGATTTCTAACGTTTCGCTATCCTCAAAATTTATTTTTCTAATATGCTCTGACAAATTGTTGATTGCCAATTTCATATATATCGATTTTTCAAATCTTGTAATATATTTATACCAAGAAAATATCGCACAGGTTCTCCATCAGTAGTCACAAACATTGAGTTAATCTTCTTCTTAATATCAATCAATTTTCCTTCGGAACCAATGACTAAAATATCATCTACAAACACCCGAGCAAATACTTTTTCATTGTTTGACTGGAAAAAACTATTTGCTTTAAATGTTGATCTAATATAAAATTCCAATATATAGGGGCTTGCTTTAATCTATACAAACTTTCTCTAATTAACAGACCAATTTTTCATTTAGAGGTTCACTGAGTCCCTCAGGTTGTTCAACATACATGTTTTCAGTTATTTCAACATTAAGAAATACATTTTTCACATAAAGCTGATTCAATTGAAGCCTTTCTCCAGCAGCTATTGGTAAGAGCAATCGTACAGTTTCAAACCTAATTACATGACTGAAAGTTTCATTGTAATCTTTGTAATCTTCCTGGAACTTTGCAGGCCTATTTTCTTCATCTTTCTTCATTTTAAATGCCCATTTTGTTTTTATGACACTTCTATTATCAGGACGTTCTTCCGAATCCCAAACATAATTTTTCATTCAAGAATGTAAGTTCCTCCATATAGTCTTATTCCGCCTGTTACATCTTAACTTTGTAAAGCCTCTTCATGTGACTTTGGATCTTCGTGTAACACATATAATTTTTTTCCTTGACGCCTCGTCTAACGACTTTAGCTGACTTATATAAAAAACATTGATGTTCTGAAGGAAGTTGAAGCTCCTCTTTTAGACGCTTTTTAAATACTTAAAAGGTTGAAGAATAATTCGGGTACATATAATAAATCATATAGTGTGCATGGTCTATCCAAAGTATCAGTTGCAAGATTTACATTGCCAATTTAAATGACTCTCAACGACCTTCCATCTCCAAGCATTATCTTCATGGACCCTTCCGTCATTGTTTTGATCTCTTTAAATTACTTTTATCATTACACTTATGACTCGTTGCACCCGTATCAATAATCAACCTCTTTGAATTTAATTTATCTAACAAGACAAAGTACTTTATTGTAAGTCCGTAATCTGCTGATTTAAACCCTTTTACTTTGTTTATTTTATGGCCTTTCTTCAACCCATGCAGGGAACTGACCCGTATTTTTTTTTTAATTTGGTAATTTTTGTGACCAGGCTTGCCACAACCAAAACATTTAGGCAAGTGTCAGCTCACAGTGGCTAAACCCTTTTTAGGTTCTTTTGAATTAATATCTTCAAGCTTCATCTCTGTTTTCAGGATCTGCTCCACGACTATTTCCTACTTTTGTATCTCAGGATGAGCCTCCAATTCGGTCACAAGCATGTTAAAATCTTTAGAAAGACTCGCTAACAGATACACAACCTGGCTTCCTATTACAGCAAGTTCTTAAAATATTTCAGTCATTTTCTTGACATGATCTTACACACTTTCACCGTCTTTCAACTGTCAAGCAACCAACTTCTTCGGTAATTTCAGCTGGTTTGCCCAAATTTGATTTTGAAATTTACTTTGTAGTCGACTCCAAACCACTGAGGGATCAGTTGCTTCACCGACTAAGTATAGTAGAGTTGTATCTATAGCTTATATTATAGTAAGATGGGCTTTGTCTTTACGAATTATAAATGCAAAATGTTCAGTAAACTTATCAGTCGTAATCTTAGGCTCTGTTTCTTCTTCTGTAACAATTTTCCAAAGCTTCTCCTTCATCAATTCCATGCGACACTGAATTTTTCATGTGGGGTAGTTAGATCCTTTAAGGGAAAGAATGGACATTTAATCTATAGACCTATCGCTTTTATTTTATATTCGCTTCACTCGCTTTAATATGACTATGAACAGACAATATATAAGGACAATTATATATATTTAAAACTTTAAACATAAATACACACATCAGTATTACCATAATAATAATGACAAGATTCACGTCGAATGATACTTGGAAATCTTTACTTTGATGCAAATCTCAAAGATGATATGAGTGACTGAGCATATGACAAGTGATAGTCTATCAGAAAGATAAGTTTGCCAAATTATTTTCCTACAATTCTAAAGCTTTAGAAATAAAGCATAGGGTACGTCGATCACATAGATCAAAGAAGCTATATCTTCTAGATATGACATGTTTAAATAGTTATATCGTTTATAGCTTTAAAGATACAAATAAATTATCGTTTCTTTACTACAAAGTTGTAATTAACCTGAGTCTGATTAAATGTAATGATGGGTGTCAGAGGGCAATCCAATCGTCTAAACCAACACAAATGAAAAAATGCATTTCTTATAATGGACAATCATACTGGACATTTATCGGAGTTTAAAGGAAAAAGAAAAAGATGTTCCAACTTCGCAGGCAAAAATATTGAAAATCGAGCTTTGGTCTATTGTATCGCTTGTAATCTCGCTTTATGCTTGGTAAGAGATAAGAATTGCTTCGTTAAGTTTCACATTTAAGCATTTATTATATTAATTATAATTCCATCTTTTTCTTGGATGATCTTCTTAATTACAGGGATAATCTTTTAGCTATGATGACAAATAAAAAAATTCTAAAATGTAGAACATAGGACATGGGCATACTTAGGATTTTTCTCAGGAGCTTTGTTTAAGACAGTAACTCTCTAAGATAAAAGTTATATCAATAAGAAAAATGTGGGTTGAATCATCACTACCACTGTTTAAAAATGTTTTAAACAGGAGAAACATACAGTTAACTGAAAGACATGCCTGTAATAGTTTTCAGAGCCTATTGCTTGTCCTTCTGAAAAAGGGTTTTCTTACCGTGTGATTACTGGAACCCTGGAAGTGTCAGCTTTTTTAAGCAACGACAAGCTTTACTACTTTTGTAGGGAAGAACAAGAAATAACATCTCACATTCTATATGAATGTAAAACGCTAAGGCCACTATATGACACATTGGCAGAACAACTAGAAGTGGTTTTTGAAGCCCAAACAAGCGAGGATTTTTTAGTTTTAATATCAAAAAGGGACGTAAACCTTCATGCAGTAATTGTAAAATTACAATACTGTGTGTATGCAATCAAAGCATAGAAAATGATAATTGGTGCATGTATTTGAAACATTCAAAGAAATTATTTAAAAACTTTAATGAAGTAGGGTTTTTTTCTTATTTTTTGTCGTTTTATTTTTCTTGGAAAATTTATATGGTCTTTATATTTTTCCATCTACTTAGATACCTTACTGTTTTTTATTGTTGTTAATTGAGCACAAAAATAAATTGGTCTATGGTATTTAACTATATGGTTTTTTTTAATTACTTGTTTAAGGAGATAACAAACGACTACGCAAAAAAGTGAACTTAATTAACAATTTTAATACAAAAAACGTTTTCATTTGAAATAGTTCCCCTTTCTCCTTTCTATCGACGAGAATGCTCGCGACAGTATTTAACATCTTTAAGCGGGAAACGAGATATTCTTGCAAAACAAGAATTAAGGGAGAAAACAAAAGTTTTTTGTTTTGGCATACAGAAAGAAACGAACAAAAAACTTTGGCATCGAATAAGTACAATCCCAAAGTTTTCCCAATTTAAAACATTAATAAATAGTGTTTTAAATAAAATTTGCTGTAGGTAGATGTGACTTTACCTTTGATGACTTATTATCAATTTTTTTTTAAAAACTGTATGATAACACTCTGAATTGACTAATAATTTGTATAGATTAATTGAATGGACAAAGTAAATAATACATGTATTTGACAATTAATTTAGATGTCTTTGTTTCGTGTGAAGATGTTGTAGCTGAGCATATTCATCAATTCGGGATACAAAACGAATATCAAGAATATCGTATGGAATTTTTGTTGTTGGGAATAGGTGACAATAGTCGGTTTTGCTTACCATACAATCCTTTCTGTAATTGATAACAAAATGACGCTTCTCACTAGAATACGTGTAAATTTATCTCATTTCATAAAATAAATTTATAAATATTAATAGATGTTCCTTTCTAAAAATATTTTTAGGAGCTTTCATAACTTAATTCACCACTTTGTTTAAAAGTATGACTTACCTACTGAAATAGTATTTCATTTGAATAAAACTCCCTCTACCCTCCCTTCCTATTAGTTAATTGATATCATACAAAATGGAGGTTTAATTACCATTAAGAGTAATAATTCTTGTTGTACAAAGCATATCTTCAAACTCTTAGAGAAGCAACCTTCAATACCATTCATTTCTAATTATCCTAAAATTGTCAAAACGGGGAGTAAAAAAGAATCGTCAAGTGAATCATGTTTGTCGGATTGTTCAAGTGGTTTTTTGGAGGAAAATAACATTGCAACAATTAACAATGAGAAGAAAAATCTCCCTAATAAGAAGAACGATTTTACTTCCTTTTCTAGTGAGGTGGATTCTTTAGATGAAAGTGAAGTTGGTTTGAAATCCAATGCAAAAGATTTGAAAAACAATAATTCCCATTCAGTTTGTGTAAAGTCAGAGGACCCTCTGACCAATAATGTCAATGAAGCATCTTTTAGTGGTGGCTCATCAAGTTCCGATGATAAAATTATTAAAAAGATGGATCATCAAGACATCCAAGAAAAGGAGAAATATCTCTTCCGTAAGCACGACAGTTGATATTCAAATAACAAACTTACCAACTTACACCGCAAGACTTAATAAAAAGAAACGGAAAAGAGTTCGAAAAATAAAAATAGAACTGCACTTTCCTACTCTGAGAAGTTGCTGATAGTATTTTCTGAAAATAATTCGAGCGCATCGACTCCACAAACAAATTTGTGTTAAGTAAGTGGATATCTTCACAAAAATGGGCCCAATGTTTCCTATGAATATGCTATGCTAGTGGAACATGAGGAACAAGAGTTTGTTTCTAAATTAGGACTCAGACAACTTGTTAATGTTGGATATACTGTTTTAGGTAGGAGGAAAAGCAGGATTAACTCGGATTCCCAAATCAACAACAACAATAAAATTGTTGAAGAGCTTCAATCCTTAACAGTTCCTTCTTAAACTGGAGATATAATTGCTTTTAAATTTCTTGAACGATCAGTTTCATACAACCCTACTATCACTAATTATTAAAAAAGGAATGTAATAAATTTTGATAGATACCAAATTATACTAGTTATAGAGAAGGGGCAAAATCGAACTAGATCAAAGCAGGGAAAATTTAATCTCTGTAATGAAGCAGTCGAATTCCAAAAGAATAAGGCCTCTACGTATCTCTGGAAAGATTTTATTGATGGTAAAGCTTATTCTATGAAGTAAATAAAAAATAAAATGATTGAATACAAAAATGTATTTTTAATTTGGGGTATTCTGTATAAGTTGCCCCACATGTCATATTTTCTCTTTCTATCACCAAATTGGAGACAACGACAGAGGATAGTTGAAATTCAACTCTCGCAAACTTTTAATGATAAGCAAATAAATTTGGTACGTCAAGCTTAGGGACGCAAAGTGAAGAAAAGAATAGAATTGGCTGAGGCAGAGAAGACACGAAGTGAAGCATTAAATACATTGACAGACAAAGGGGATTTACACTTTTCTAAGTTATTCGGATAATTAGTATTTCGAAAGGTCACAAAAGTAGATGGAAGGTCTCATTATGTGGAAGACGTTGTAAATTTGGCTCTTATAGAGTATTCCGAGTGAGTTCTCTCGGAGTCCATCTGCTGAATGGGAGAAGGAGGCCGGAGGAGATCATATCGAATTATGTAAAGCATTAGGACTTTTTCTACAATCTACAGTAGATTTAATTTGAGGAATACATTGCATATGAGTCGTAGTGTGCAAAGTCGTACTGGTGTTTTTCTTCTTGGATATCGATGAACTACGTAGAGATACATTTAGAGAGCTTTTTCAGATATATCTCAACGAGTTTATGTGGAGAAAGCGTCTGAATGATATTAGTCGTTTTTATAGAGTTATTGACGACATTATAAGTCTATATCCGATATTAGATTCTTTCATATCTTTCGTTTATTTTTTTAAAGTTGATTTATGCTCCATTTTTTCTTCTGTTTCATGACTTAATGGATTTGATGGCACATATGTTCCTCACAATGATACCAATTACCTTAATCCAGGAAAGAGAAGAAGTATATCGGAAATATTATTTTTTAGTGGACTTGTTCGATAGCTTTGTATGAAAACAAAAACATTTTCTTTTGGAGGGCTTGCCAGTTAAGCGAATTGGAAATTTGGACTGCTTTATTTATGATTTTATCACTTGTTTTCTATAAATTTTAGTGGTATTTGTTCATTTGCTAACTGGTTTTAATTTATTAATTTCTTGTGATTGCTCTATTTTTGTTACATGTTAATTCATTTGTTATATTTGTAATTTATTAATTTTTTGTGATTACTTTATTTTGTTAAATGTAGATTCATTTGTGTTCAATTTTTGGTAACTCCTATACTTTTTGTTAACTACTAAATTTGTTAGTTATTAAATGTTTATATATTTATTAGTCTAATACATTGTTTTCTTTATTTAAGTATGTGTCTATATGATAAAAGATGATTTTTTCATTTCTTTTAAATAAGAATCTTAATTATTTAAATTTCATTAATAATAATGTAAATGTTTATTTTTAATTTTCTTTAAATATTACAGTACAAATTACTTTGATTGGATAATCCTAGCTGTAAACTTATTCTAACAATTATGATTGATAAAATCATCACAAAATTAAATGATAATTCATGTAATATAATACTAAGACTTATTATTAGGTAAAAAATAACTAAGTTTGAATAAGGACCATGATAATTTATGGATATATAATTCAATTAGGCTTTGAATTCACCCCTATCGGAGTTTATCAATGTCCAAGAAGAAAAACGCAGTACGAATTTGCACATTACGATTCTTGTGCAAAGTATTCCTGGAATTAATTCAACTGTCATGATCATTGTAGATATAAGAAAAAGTCGTAATGTCTTACATAATTAGATATAATTTCCCTCGGCCTTCTCTCTTAGTCTCAGTCCAAGAAAACTCCCCCCCCTCCCTCCTCCGAATACTCCATAAGAGCCAAATTCATAGTTTCTTCCCCATAATGAGACCTTCCATCTACTTTTGTGACCCTTCGAAGTGTTAATTAACCAAATAACTTGGAAAAGTCGAGATCCTTTTCATCCGTCAATGTATTTTTCGCTTTACTACGGATCCCAAAATTGGAAAATTTGTTTCCTTAAGAAATGAAGACACCTTTTACTAAATAATTTCCAAGAGTTTTACATAACGTCAACACAAGAACTATTATTAAAACTTTTGAAACGGATATCGTCTTAGCAGATATTTCATCTCAGTGTATGTGTACTGATAAACCCTTTCAGCCATGTCATTTATTTTCTAAAAAAGTTTTTTTTAATCCACTATTTATTATGCTCGAACTTTGAACTTAATGTAATTTTAACTAAGTTAAAAATACTCGAATAACAAACTTATACCAAAGTAGCTAAAAAAACATTTTTAATTAAAATAAAGGAAAAAATAAACAAGCTGCAAAAATGAGGGGAAGACATGAATAAAGGTTTATTGAAAAAAAAAGAAGTCATGAGTAATCCTGTTAGAACCTTAATTTTTTTTTTTTCCGAATATATTTCAATGTAGAACATAATCCACGTGCACACCTCTCCAGCCCCTGCTCGAAAGAAGTATGGGGCCATAATTTATCGATGAGATACTATTACACTTATGCCCAATTTTTTGAACTGGATTTTTTGAGTGGGCACCCTCAGACTTATTTTTATGATTTTGAAAGCTAATGGTCGTTTTGGAAGTTTTTTTGCCAGTCAAATAAACGATTAAAATATTATGCTTAAAAAATGTTAACATGTTGTGTACTAGGTGACACACTGGTGGGTTACTGCTGTATCAAATATAGTGCAGGTGATCCACCGTTGGGTCATCTCAAAAATCTCAAGCAATTTCAAAAAAAATTGCACATACTGGAGAATTTTATTTTTTAACCACTATTTTTTAAAACATATTGAGTATACAAGTGAATGAAAATAATCAAGATCCTTAGTCAGTATATTTCAAAATTACTAGTACCTACATAATGGAACCTGTTAACTTCCCCAATGCAGTAGACGCAAAGTCTTAAAAATTGAATTGGAGATCTCGAATCTTTTCTTGATGGTTAATGGATTTACAAGGTACTTAAATGACCTTAAATGCTCTACAGTTCTTAAAACTTTGTCTTCGCCCAATGGTTGTGGGTACATACATGTATTTAAAACCCTTGCAATTTTTTTATATTAGGAAATTTTTCAGCTATCTCCTACATTGCCTCTTCTAAGCTAGACATATTCTTTCGTCAGTTTAGTCCTGTGTAGTCTTAGGACCTCGGGATCTTTTATGGTAGTGATAATATCCATTTAATTCAAAATCGTCTTGTTCATTTGATACAAATTTTGAAGGTATATGAATGAATCCCTTTTTTATAAGCTTATGTACTCTTCCAACTTTTTTTTCTTCATTACAAACACTTTTATACGCTAGGTGGTGTGACAGTTTGTAGCTTGGAGACTTAAAATCATAAATTTTTCAAAGCGTCATCTTTTATGAGAAATATACTTATATATTATATTAAAGAACATTATCATTTAGGGAGTTGTATTATTTTACTGCAAGACAGCGCCACTCTCTTCCCCTTTATTTACAAACTAATATAAATAACCCACACTCATTGTTCGTTCTGAAGAAAAACATTTTTATTTTCGATTTCTCCATTGAGCATACCGAAAAGACATATTTTTGACAACTACATCCACAAACAGGGGTGACCACTCCCAAAATTAAGGATTTTTTGCTCTTTACAAGAAAATTTAATATTTGAAATTAAATTTAATTTTTTAATAAATTTAATTTCTTAAATTTTATACAAACAATTTCAATTTTTATGTAATTAACTATGGCTTTTAGAAAATTTACTATTTGGTCATTACTAAAGATTTTTGGCATTTTGTTCCAAAAAATTAATATTTGAAATATAATTTTTGTTTTTTTTCCAAAAAATGAATATTTGAGTTTTAACATTTTAATGTATATGTGGAAAGTTGTGTCCGACTCAAAAAATGTTTACCAATATAAAACTAAGCGTTCTCTAGTTCCCTTATTTCACTGAAACAAATGAGATTCAACAGACTGAATTCTAGATAAATCCTAAAAAAAGATATGGGCTCTACTAAAACTGTGCAATGTTTTCCCCACCCAGGACAAGTAAAAATCACCGTCCCATTTCGAAAAAAGTAGTCTTTAGAAATGATGTACCATCATCAGTACCTCTATTTATTGATGAGAATGAAGAAACAATTGATCATATATTACTAATGAATTATTTTAAGAGTTTCTTTCCTGATGACTTTGTGGACCTGATCTGTTAACAATCAAAAATTTATTCAGCCAATAGAGATGTAAATAAGCCTTTATCGTCGAAACGGAATGAACTGGAATAGGGGTTGAGAATAGATTATGCAGATGTACATTCTATTGTGGAACAGAAGGAAGCTCAGAAATAAACATTTTGGGCATGCAACAAAGTAATTACCAGACGAAGATGGCATCGAGTACTTACCAGAAAAAGTTCAAAGAAGGAATTTATACAAATTTCTTGGATGTAAGGGCAAAACAAATGCAGTTATTTTTTAGTGCTATTAAAAATATTTTGTTATTATACAAAAATATATTATGACACGTAATATTCATATAAATTTGACCAATGGAGTTTTTATTGGACAAATCTGAGTTTTTTCAGTTTTTATTAAAATGAATTTCAATGTATACTATTAGTTCATTGAACATAGTGCAATAAGGGGATCAATTTATTCAAAGTCATGTCATGTGCTCACATATACCATTTAGTCCGGTTTCACTTTTTATGTTATGTGTCCTATTTTATTATTTCTGCTATAAATATATTAATAATCAAAAATGGAGTAACATAGTTTTCATATGCTCTTTAACAACAAAAAAAAGTAAAAAAAAAATATTATTTACAAGAAAAAAAATTTGGCGTTAAAGGCTTAATTATTGAAAAATTTGACCACAAAATCTTCTTTTTGATAATTTCTATGAATTTTTAAATTAATTTAAAAAAAATTAATTTTTTTGAGCAAATATGGATATACTATTTTTTTTCAAAATGTTTAATTTTCCATTTTTTAATTCAAAAAACATCCAAAACAAGGCCACTGATAATATGTTTTTACGAACACTTACTTAGATCAACTTGCAAGTTAAGGGGATATTATACTTTGCTTATTTTCATTAGTTAATTTTAAAACTTGTCCAATGACGACTGCAGTATTTATAATGTTAATGATATTTTAGTGCATTCAATTATTCTTTAATATTTTATTTTGAGACTGATATTAATTTTCCAGTTAGTTGGTACCCATGTATCCTTCATCAATAATTTAAATAAGGGGCACACATTGGGATTCCGTTTCTACTTCATTATACATTATATGAAGAGATGAATGAGTTGGTTTCCGTTGAGATGGGGATTATATAGTTATAAAATATACAATCTGCCTACAGGCATTCCAATCTACATATATACAACCATATCCCCATAAAGGAAACTGCTATTTTCAAATTAAAAGGGGAAAATATCCAATTTTTCTTAAATTGTAAGTAATAAAAAAAATCGATACTCATGTAAATAAGAAATTTTGAAAATACCTATTTCGAGCCAAACAGTAAATGCATCAATATAGTTTTTCGTAGATAATCAAGTATTTATATCTAATCATTCAGAAAAAGGGGTTGTCAGTGGCACTCACGATATGTATCCATAAAGATTGAAAAGTAATTTCACAGGAATTTAAATAGAAATATCTAGAACAAAAATGTTAGTGCCACCCTAAATTTGTACCTAATAAAAGAAAAAACCCTTACAAAAATTTCTCATTTTCATTAACTCCTATGATGTTAATTAAAAAAAGGAAGAAAAATTCGACTATATGTAGATTATTTGCTGCACATTTCCTCTATGCGAAGTATTTTACATAATCAAAGATTAGTATTTGAGAGAATGTTGACAATAAGTGTATTTGTGTTACTTATAGATTTCTTCTATTCGGATTTGACTATACCTCTTTTTATAATTAATGATAGCTGAAATATCTCATCTCATACTTTTTTTTAAAAAACATTATTTTGTCAAAATACTGTAAACAATCTATTACAGTGTACAAAGCATTTACCTGACACATAAATAATGCTAGAGTCTTTATAAGTTGATTGCTAGGGCTTATATTTGATACATAGTATCAAATGTGTATTATTTCATTAACCTTAATATATCAATATTACTATTTATATAGGGTAAAAATTGAAAAGAAAATCAGAAACGTCAAATATTGTTGTTACTGTTAAAAGCCATCATTCGAAACTTTTTGATGCTTTGTTAGCATCATTTATTATCGATACATATACGCATTATATTATCATTTGTAACGCACAAATCGTAAAAACTGTCTACCAAAAATTCTTAAATATGTATATACTAAGTTTAATTATATTTATACATACGAATAAAACATTTGGGGAAACAAATTTTCTACAAATTATGAAATTTATCCATGAGCGCATGATCAAAAAAATAAATTCAGTTTTTCTTTCAATCATAAGATGTCATAAAAATATGGGATTAATATAAATTATTGAGAGGCATATTCACCACACATTAAGATCAAAAGTTTTAAGTTATTTCCAAAATTAAAAACCTTTTTCATTTGAAATTATAGTATTCTAAATAATAAGTGAAATTATAAATCTCAAAATATGTATATATACTCCTTGATTTTTGCTAAAAATTTATGTATATATATAAAGAAATATTTAACAAATTTGCAAAGAGACTCTGAATTATTATTGAGACATGAAAAAAATTAGAAAAATCTCATTTATATAAAATAAATATACCAAATAAGATAAAACCAGTATTGCCAAAAAAAAAAAAAAAAAAAAGTAGAAGATGTATTTACACAATCGTAAAAATGACAGGCGTCCCATTTCTGAAATTTTCCTATCAATATAGCCACAAATATTTACTTTAAAGTACTTCATATCCAAAATAAGGTATTATTTTGATCATTATGAGCATCGTTAAGAAAAACAAAAGTTCAAATAAATTAAATATTCATGGAGGTATTACATTTTTATATTGCTATAAATAGCAATATAGAAAAATGGAAACTTCTGTATTACACTCCCAAATTAAAAGTTTGGAATATAAAACTTTTTTTCGAGTTTTATTTATGATTATAAAAGTGTTATAATTGTTTCTGTGTCTTGTTCTAAACTCAACATATTTCTATTTTCAGGCTTCAAATAATAAAAAAACGACACCATTCTTTGAATTTTTAGAAATAATACATCCTTCATAGCAATAAAAATAGCATAGCTTAAAATATAGAGAAATATTATTTTTTTTAAAAAACATATTTAAAAAGCAGCTCCATAGAATTTTTGTTCAATTTTGTATTGTTAGAGTTATTTCGTCTTTACAAGGATATATTAGCAAACAAACAACATTATCATTAAATTGTTTACGTTTTCTATATCTTACATAGTACTTCATGACACATTGTAATGAATAACTATAATCAATATTATAATATGTATAATACCTCATTTCGTAGAAATTAAAATAAAATAACTATCAATTATCTATGAAATATTTAAGTTATCTACTCTCCATGAATTGATCCTTGCTTTGTCTCGATCCTGGAATCTCCTTTTCTAAAAAGATCTTACTTTACTCTTTCATGAGACTTTGTCGTTTTCATAATATGAATATTCATTCCATCGTCCTCGTTGAACAAAAAATCAAAATTTGAACTTATTTTATGATCGATGATAAGTTAGAGTTATCTTCATTTGATTTCCTCCATATTTTTTTGGCCTTAACCCGCAAATACAAAGTATTCAAGTTTTTTTGTAACCGCATCTCATGCGTATATCAAAGTTAATGCATCAGCTTAGCTTAATAAACAACGCGTTAGGGATAAATTATTTTCTTGAAATCAATGTCCGTAGGTTCACCTCTCGGGCGTTACTAGAAAAGGAAATATACTTAATGTATATGGACTTCAAAGAAGTCAGAAGAAGTTATGAAAATACAAAACTGCTTACTTATTTAAAGGATGATCTTTAATAGTGATACACATTTTTTTTCAATTTTTCAAGAGTAAAATTTAAGCTAGATATTTTGTGAGGACATTTAATCATTAAAATCATCATAAAGTAGTGTTTGACCACTTTTTTTCATTCTGTGAGGCCTAAGCTCAAAAGTTTCATCAATACGAGGCCAAAATCAATTGCAGACCTTGGAATATATAGTAAAACTCGAGCTTGGCCCACTCCATCTTGATGGAATCCTCTAGATACTGCATACTCTTGTGAGGAATGGTACACTACCTGTCCTCCAGATGCCCCTAGATACACTAATACAAGGGGATTGCGTCTTGAGGTGAGGGCGGCAACATATTGAGGTCCCAAAAGTACAGAAAGTTATCTCTCGGTCCGGGTTTTAGCGGTGTAACGACACAGAGCTCCGTCCTGAGGGGAAAAAAACTGTCCCCGATCTCTTCTCTTTTTCAAGGTAGCACTTTCTTTTTCTAGAAGTTCGATGTAAGTATCTGCATTCAGCCACTCCTTCCTATCCACAAAAAGGGAAGGGATACTCCACAACACCCATGACCATAGTTCCGACTGGACTTTTTGTTTTGAGGACATGTTTACCTTAAGCTGATATATTGTCTTGATATTCAGTTGTAATGAAGCCCTTTTCTATATTTATATAATGGTGAAAAAATTTTCATTAGAAAAGAGCAAAACTTTTCCAGAATTTTTGCTTCCTTTGAGAAAATTTAGAATCTTCTTTGCTCTTTCCAACCATCTCAGCTTACTCTGTTCCAAAATAAGATGCCATGTTCTCCTCTTCCATGATTTTGCACTAATATTATTCATGATTAAAAATAATAAAATGTGTACCACTATAGAAATCAACAATGTACTTATTCAGTGAAACTCCATTTTACCAATAATAGGAAAATAATATCAAAAAATATCTGTGTGATTATTTAATCTCTCTAGAATTTCACGGCCAACTAATTTTGTTTATTTTTCTGTTTCTTTTAGGATGAAGGCTCTGTAAAAATATTTCTTGTATTCGAAAGTATTGAGGTAAAGTATTGTTCAAAGTATTATATAGAAAGAGGAAAGTTTTAATTATGCTAAATGTATATTTTGATAGATAACATTGTTGTAACAAATTGCATGACAATTTGTGTTATAAAAATGTACTAATGTAGGCTTTAAATTATTCTTGTACTTTTACTTTTCTCATCCTTCCATTTGTTCCCTTCATAATTAATATCATTTTTGCAAAATATTTTTGACCTTAATTAATATTTTATAGTGATTCTTGCTTCTAAATGTGTTTCCCTATGTTTGATTTTTTCAACCTTTTATATTAAAATAGATTTAAAAAACTAACTTTCTTTGTTAGTAATTAAAAAATCAATGTTAACCAATCACTTTTTTTGTAACGGAGGATTTATAAATAAAGCAGAAATATATTCATTCTAGCTTTTGGGATTCACTAGGCTTAAACAGTATAAGAACTACTGACCAATTATATTTATATAAGAAATTACCCTTTCCTTCTTCTAATTTTCCAACCATCAAGAGCTGTTATTGTATCAATAGATATACCGTTGTTATATTTATTAACGCTGTTAGAAAATGTGAAGCTCACATACTTTTTAAAACTTTATTCTACTTTCTTGGATAGAGAAATAGAATATCATTGAAGTTGTATCTAAAATGTCATTAACCAATAAAAAAATCTGTTCTAATAAATCACAATGCTCACTCTATTGGAGACATGTTCAATTGTTAACCATCTAATTTTAAAATAAAATACAACTGTGTAAAATGAATGGAAATAAAAGATTAAAAAATAAATATTTATCCAGAGTAACATTAAAGATTCTAAAAATAATTATATAAGTAATCTAATATACAAACTTTATACCTTACAGGATATTTGATTTTTTTCTGAAAGTCATAATTTTAAATAAAACCACACTCTCGATTCGAGTTAGAGTCTTGAGTAATGCGGCGCTCAAGAAAATAATTTATACTTTTTGTAGAATAATATTATTGTAATTATTTTTGACGATAGATAAACATAAATTAATTAATAATTGTACATATAGATTGAAATGTTCATACTTATATGTAGTAGTAAATTAATTTAACCACTGGCTGTAATGGGTTATGACTTGAATGATCAGACTAAAATGAAGAATTTTTTTTCTATATTCCTTTAATTGAGGAAAATGTTTTAAACACATATATTTATTTTATATTCCATACGAAAAATAATGTTCTACTATTGATCGAATTATATATGAAATTGACTATTTATACAATCCTTGTTTCGGTTTATAAACTTAATATACGAAGCAAAAATAAATTTTTATACCAAATTAAGATATAAAGAAATTGACAATATTAAATTTTATTGATAAAGAGACACAATCCTACTTATTATTATTAAATTACAACAAAATGAAATGTCAAGAATAAAAATAAGAAGTTTTGATCATAACATCTGGCATATACTAAATATCAGAAAATTGAATTTACTTAATTTTTTATTAAATTATATACAATATTCACAATCTAAATCAATTACAAAATAATAAAACATTTCCATGCCTTATCATACGTTTTTCAAAATTTTCTTAACCAAATGAATGAGATTGAGCTGCTTAAAAAATTTCCTTTTGGTTAAACTCACCTTTTCTATATTTTACATTATTTTTAAAGTTGAACCCTGTTATTAAATTTCATGCTGGAAATATATTTGATTTTGATTTTTGTTGCATTCTTTCTTATGTGGTTTTGGAGTTTTCTATTTAAATTTCAATTCAATTTTATAAAAAAGTATATTTTTATTTTTTGCTAATAGTTTAAATATAAATTCGATATTTGTACATAATGTTGCATTCATTTCGATCAATTGACAGCTGAATCTGTATTAATAAAGCAAAGTGTGTCTTGATGTTTGTAGATACATCATTTTTGAGTTTGCTTTTAATAGCTATAACACTGTGTGACTAATTGCACTAAGAAATATAGTTTGGCAACGAAATTGTGTAGCTAGAGCTCATCACGTCATATTTAAAAATTTATGATTCTTAGAAGTTAAAAAAATATTTGTTTTTCCACATATTTTGTGGCGTACATCCTTTACTTATTTCCGATACTTTTTCATTGCATAAACTAACTTATATAGGTCAATAAGATAAACTTTAAAAACCTTCAAGTAATTATGGGCCATGCATTGTCATTATAATGCAGCACAAAAAGTTTATTGGATTTAAAAGTTAGGATAAATAAAATAGATGAATGTACTTATTCTAATGCTCATTGACGTAATATAATACTCAACCCTTTGTAGACTCATTAATCTGGAAATGAAATTAAGTCAGAAAAATATTCCTACCCCCTAAAACCAGTCAAGACTTCCACCATTTAAGTCATGGAAAAATTGGCTTATCAATCACTTTATCACGCATAATCTTATACTGACTACAAAAAACTATGTTCACTTACTTATATTTTTTTAGTAATGCAATTCTTTCAAACATTTTATATTGTTTTAATTTTTAATATTTACATTATCAGCAATATTAATAAAAACCTTTAACAAAAACTAAATTATAAATCTTTAAAGTTAGATATACTGTAATATAATAGCAACTGTCATATTTGGCTAAATACATCACATGTTAAAAAATAATTTTTTGGGGCAGGAACTCTTTCTTTGAGAATAACTACAAGATTAATTAGCAAATTTTGAAGTTTTTGTATATTTTGATATTGATAATATTCACTTAATCTTTTTAACATTTTTTTTTTGCAATTTTTAGATCTAGTTCTCAGCTATGAGATATAATTTAAATATTTATAAAATGTGGTTCTTTTTGGCAATTCATAATATTTTTATTGTATGTTCAACAGATACTGTCAATTTTTGTCAAACGGCCACTCATATGAAGTGTATCACTGCTTTAACCAGCCATATTCATAATTTTAAATTCAGAATTGTTACAAAATATTTAAATTGATTTAAGAAGTCACTTGAATAAAGCAATTTCCAGTTTGACTAGGCTAATAAAGGTTTCACTGTATTTACAAATGAGATAATATGAATAAATATAAAAAGCCAAAAGACAATATTTAGAAACAAAATCAAATCAATTTTCGATGATAAAATGACGTAAGAATGTTCTTCAGTTTGTAATTTTAAATGGAGAAGATATAGACTTAAATCCTTCATTTAAGGCAAACTATGAACATGTGAAAATATACAATGTGATTTTTTCTAAAATTTGTTTTCTTTTTTATCAATTGTGGAAGAAATCTATACAACATTTTTTTATTGTAGTTTTTATTCCATTAAGGAACCAAGAAAATTGTAAAATATATAAAAGAAAATGTTTGTATAGGTAATATTCTTTTATTGTGTTATCATAAGGTTATAATATTCTGAAAAATCAATAAAATAAGATATATTTTTTACTTGTTATATGTAACTACAGTTTAAACTACTTATTTACATAAAAAAATAAGAACATAAATAATTTAAAAAAAAGTACTTTTCTTTCGATAAAAGTTACTTATAAAATAAGATTCATCTTTTTTTGGAAGAGGCAAATTAACCCTGATATTTCTAAAAAAACACAAAACATACAGATTTATCAAAATCAGCTTAAGTTGAATATTTTCCTAAAAGACATAGAGTTTTATAATTTTTTTTTCAATTTGATGTGGATATATACATGTTTGTACAGGGTGGTCAAAAAAATTTCAAACTTAAAAAAAGTATTACAATTGACAAATCTACTTGTTATAGGTCAAGTTTTGGAATTTTTTTAAAGCATAATAACACTATTGGATATATGCAAAGTATAATTTACAATGTATAATTCAAAATCTAATTCTAAATTGTAAAAACTTTGATAGACTATTTCTTCCAGAAAATATTTTTGTATATGAGCTGAATCCTCATCTTGCTGAGAGCACTTTCCAAGACTATAAAAGGTGCCATTAATCAAAGGTTGTACTTTTGTCTTTTGGAGCTCTATATAGATTTGCTGGTTGGTTTTATAGGTCATCAGGAGTCCTAGAAAGGGAAATTGGTTTTTAAATTTGAGCCTACAGTTCACCAAGTTATTCCAAAGTTGAGTTTCTTGATTTGATATACGTTCCTGACACCTGAAAATGTGTTTAAGGAATACACTGGTAATTTTATTTTATTTTAAACAAAATTATTTTTGGAAGCTCCAAAAAGTTATATTTAAAAAGATCACAATCACTTCCGAGTTCTTGGGATACCAAATGAGAAGAGACGTTGCTCGTCTAACTCTCTAAACTTTTTTTAAAGTTGCTCTTTGTAGTTCTTGTAGAAATTAAGTTTGAGTTTTTTTTTAAATATTATCAAGGGATCCTGCTCACTTGGCCCCCGTTAGCTAGTTTTCTTGTTGTATTCCGTATTATTTTTCTTTGGAATGGATTAGACAGCTGCATTGTTTTAATGTTGTTCTTTCTTCCTGTCTGAAACTCCTATTTGTTTAACTAATTTTAGCATTTTTTTTCACCTGGAAACGGTGTTTCTTACGACTCCAAGAGCAAATATGATGGTCTGGCTTTTAAGATTTGACAGGTTAGAAAAACAGATGTTATATGATATAAGTAAAAAACTCTTTTGTAAATACCATTCTATACAAAATGATTACTAATTTATTTTTTATTAAATTGAAGATTAATTTATATTTATTTTTTAAGAGATTAAATGCTTTGATGTTTGTTTAGACTTTGAGAGAATATATATCTAATGATCTTGTTATTTCAATCCATTGAAACTAAATAAGCTTGATTATTATTTAAATAGATGAAAATAGTTAATATTAAACATTTAGTACAATTTAAAAAGAATATCTTATTTGTTTTTAAAGTATGTACATTAGTTTGTTTTAAAATGCAGTCATAAGAAATTTTTGAATGAAGGACTACATGTTTTCAACTGATTATTGCCACTTTCATTATAAACCATGACGGTCATGCAAGGGTTGATGACAAACTCCTCTGACAAGTTCTCCCATGCAGCTATAATGGAGGAATTCAGCGAGTCCAAATTTGGGTTTGATTTCCTGTCGGGTTTCTCTCTCCAAAGTACCCGTTATAGAAAAGTCTAGTGGGTTCAAATCTGGTGAGGATGGGGCCATTTCTTTTTGTACTAGAATTGAGCCATATTATCTGCGCACAAACTTTTGGTACTTGGCGGACGTTTGATAAGGAGCTCAGTCCTGAGTCCATACATAGTTAAACTACGGGAAGTTTGTCGTCAGCCATGACAAGATGGTGTACGTAAGCACACTATAGAAGGCGTCCTGGCCGTTTTTCTGGCCAGCCTTAAAAAAGAACGGAGATATCTTCTTTTCACCAGAGACCCTAACGCCGATGAACACTGTTTAGGCGAATATTTGGTGTGCAACCCCCTTGAACCTTTTTTATTGTTGCCACATGCTAGTGGTCGTTTCGGTAATTGTTGAATTGATCAACTGTAAAAAATTAATTGTCTGATCAATTTTTCACAATTGACCCATTTGCCTTAATTTATGTGAGGATTTTTGTGCTTCTCTTGAGTCTCCTGACTTTCATCCCCACATCATCATATTTTCTCCCAACTTAACAAGAACTTCGAATCCCTCTTCAAATTTTTCCTTCAACTTCTTGACATCCTGGATTGTTAAAAAAAAACCAGGATGTCAAGAAGTTGAAGGACTTTTGCTTGTTTTCTTGCTCATAATGATGAAATGACTAGATGATTAGTATAATTTATTTATTTAAAAGTAATTCAGAAACTGAATTTTTTAGAATTAATCCCTAAACTTTTCATAGTAATGAGTAAAAAGTATAAATTAACAGTACACGTTTTGCTCACCTAAGTTGTTAAGGTGGGCGTACTTTTCATTTTTTTTATATGTATTATCCTTGATGGGAAAAGTCCAAATATGAAGAAACTTTAATAATTAAATCTTCTAACCTAGTTATTTGGACACTTTGAAATAGATAAATTAGTACGAATTTCAATACTGTTTTGTTCGGAGAATACTTAGAAACATATACTTTATATTTATTAATCTGTTGATGCTATATTGTATTAATTTGCTTATTTGCATCCTTAAAATATAATAAGATAAAATAAATATCACAATCCAAAATAACTTCTGAACACAAATTTTGTTTCATTAAACGATGAAAATATTTAAATAACATATGCTTCAATTAAAGAGTTTCAACTTTTTTTTTCAGTAGGTATATCTTTCCTATAAACTGTTCAATTTATAGGAGGTTATAAAGATGTCATTCGTTGAAATCTCTGTCCTGTTAGTGTCACTGTTTGTACTGGGTGTTTTTCTGATGCTAACCCATTTGTCCGTTTGGTCCACTCTTTACCCTGATAGCCAGGATTCGTTCAGATCTTTTGATTATCTCCTTCTGGTCATCAAGGCAAACTAGAGTTTGTAAGATAATTTAACTGTAATCATACCGAGCAGATCCTTACACTGTTGGGTTCACGAGTTCATGCAACTATTTTTTTCGGGACTTGAGACCATTAAGTTGAAATTTGACGTGCCTTGGCAACTCTATCCAAGGTGGATAATACACAAATTATAAAGTTAACTATGAATCGTATTTTTTTTTTAGATTTTTCCCCTTCAGTATATTCTTTGACACCCAGAATCTTAAAAGTATGTCAGCATTGGTGAGCCAGCGGTTGTGGTGAACAGGCCCAATCTCTAAGAAAGCCATCCTTCCAGGAAAAACTCCTTCACTGATCATATCATAATTCCTTCACTATCATAGTATCGTAGTGCTAATCTGTCGATAAATATTGAATAAAGTTTGACTAGTGGTGGGCCAATAGATAGTCGGGGAAAGTTTGAATTGATATACCAGCCTGTATCCGAGTTTAGCAGCTTTCCTATTGGTCCAAATAATGTATTATCTGGGAAATTGTGGCCATTAAGCTCAAGAATTAGACTGTGTATGTAGACTACTCATCAACCAGACCAGTTTTCTACCAAACATCATTTTAAGCTTTTGCATAACTACAGTATTTACACCAGGCAGAAACGTTCTATTGGATCTGAATTTGGATATGATTTTGTTGTCATAAAATAAGTTTCTTTTTGATTAGGACCAATATAAAAGCATGTAAAATCTATAGTATTTGATAATATTTTTAAATTCAAATAAAAAAAAGACAAGATATATGATTCCACATATTTTTTATATGCTCATATTCAGATAAAATATGCTTAGCCGCTTCCCTTGATGCCTAAATAAGGAAGCAAATTTGTTCTTCTTTATTCTTTCCATCCACACTACCTTTAGACAAAGTATTGGTAGCTGTATTGTATTGGTTTCAAAGATTGTAAATGATTGAGGAAAGGATTATCCATGCATTTCATTGTATCTTGAACCGAAACATCACAAAGGAACACAGTTTTTCTTTTTTTGATTTTACTCCAAAAAAAAATCTGTCTTGTTTCTTTCTCAACTAAAAAATATCAAAGAGGATGATTTTTAACCATTCTAAAAAAAAGTCTCTGAACTCGGTGTGTCTTTTATTTTTAATGCGTTATTATTTGTGAGTAGGGGGAAAGAAAGGCTAGTTGTCAAAATCTTCACTTTTTTTTCACTATATAAAGCACTTGAAGAAAAAACAAAAAAAGCTATTAGCTTTAAGTAAGTTCCTTCATTTTATTCGATTTTTTAGTGGTTATATACAACTTTTATTGAATGTAAAAAGACTTGAAAGGGTAAAACTGTATTTGGTTATACGTTATAATAGTAAGATTCGTGATCTACAACTTAAATAAAAAAATAAATCTGGGTTTCACCTTGCAGGTGTTCCAAATCATTCATTTTGCTGCATAGTGTAATCCAACGAGGTAAATGCAAAAAACTTTTAGGGGAGTTAATTGTCTTGTAGGACACATTGCGTTAAGCATGGAATCTTTATATAACATTATATATCATAAGGACACATCTGCAACTTAATAAATTGCTCAAATCAGCAGATTGGAGAAGGAAAAAGAGAGAAAAATTATATATGTTTTTTCTACTGTACACACAAGGACTATGTTCAACGGCCACTTTTTAAACCTGCCACTGCACTAAGTGCTCTGTTTCAAAATTTAAGATTGTAAAGATTTCTTTTCCCTAACGAGTTTAATGGATAATCATTAAAAAAATATCTTAAAATATCATAAATTTATTTTCACTATGCCTTATATATTTTTGAAAACTTCATTAAACTATTACATATATCAAAAATCATAACTTTTTCAACAAAATCAATTTTTATGGTTGAAATATAAATATTTATTGAATAAAGTGAACATTTCAGTAATCTTTTTAAACTATTAAGAGATAAGTTGTCCAAAATTAAAATTTTATAGCCAATTTTGAAAGTGTTACATAAAAATTAACAGCATATTTTTGATATACAAACAATAATAACTGAGAACTATTTTTACAGAAAGAATTCCTTCGGGATTATTGAATTAATAAGACAATATAACCATAAACAATAAATTGAAAAACAACTTTACAATCAATAGCCTAAATTTTGTAAAGTTTATTGATAATTTTTTACCCAAATATTTCTTCAATCTTATAAAAACTGTAAAAAAATTCCAATCAGAAATTGTCAAAATATGATTTGATACAAAAAAAGTGTTTGCACGTTTGTAATTAGTGCACCAAGTGTTACTAGAACTGAAAATAAAATTTATAAGATTTAAAAAAAGTAAAAAGTTTGAAATTTAAAAAAAACAACTTTATTTTTACCAAATCCTATGATTCTGATTGAAAAATTAATGAAAAGGTATTTAAGCCATAAAAATATGTTTAGAGCTTTTATACATCCTTTTCCAAAATTATTTTATGAAAAAATATATAACATACAAATGATTTGAAGTACTTCAATCCATCAATGAATTTAAAAAAAAATAGAGAAAACATATATCTGCATTTTCATTTTACAAATTAATTTTCTGAAGAAAATATTTTTTTAATGTCTTAAAGAATATAAAATGTAGGTAAGTAATTATATAATATTTAGTAGCGAAACATAGCTGTTCAATAAATTGAATGAATTTGAGAAAATATGGGTAATAATTTCTAAACATCATATTTTTGAACATACCTTTTTGTTAACCTACATATTTTTACTTAACATCTACGAAACTTTAACACATACACCAAATTAATTACTTTTGCATCATGCTATGACAATATGGGATTTACTATTAAAGACGTGCCCCATTTTTTGCAGATGAACGGATTTGTTTAGAGTTTTGACAACTGCACCGATTAAAGCCTTGTCCATTTTTATCCGACAGAATTGATGCAGTCACTTGCAATGTAACTTTCTTTGATCTGGGAACTTCATCAACACTCAGGTAGGACTCTTTGCTATGCTCAAACTAGTTTCATTCATTGAGCTTTTTTACCTTTTTTGCATTGACAGGTCACTGGTGTCCCCTATTTTCATTCCTTCGTCCTTCCATTATTGTTCATTTTATTTAAGATATTTTTTAATTATTAGAAAGAGTAATAGGAAATCTCTAAAATTTATTAATAAATTTTTTATTATAGGACTTTATATTTGCCCTATATAAGTCTTCAAACTTTGTCATACTTTGGAATTCCATAAAGTAACATTCTTTCTATTATATGCTTTTTATCTATGGATAATTTAGATTTTTTTATTGATTATTTATTATTATAGTATACGGGGTATTTGTTGAAAATCTTCATTTGTTTTGATGAAAAATGTAAACGTTATGACAGTTTAAAATTGCTATGACACTAGTGTCCCTATGGGGTTGTAAATTAGTTTTTTTCCCCTTTTTATTAGACTTTAAAATTTGTTAATTTGAAGCCAACGTTTCATGTTGTTATTTTGCTACTTCGATATTTTTACTTTGATGAAAGTATCAAACATGATAAAAGTGATGAAACATATAAATTTAGACCACTGACAGTCTATCTGAACGGAATGTTCCATTTTTTTTTTGTTAAACAATTGTTAAGCTCTACAACAAAGGCCCATGGCAGTTGATCTCATACATCAAAGAACTGCCTCATAAAACTAAGATTCAGTCATCATCACAATTCTTTTTCAATCTTTTAGATATGGTATGCTATATCGTTTATAACATTAAATATCCAAATAAATGATCGCTTCTTTACTTCAAAGTTATAATTCACTTGAGTCTGATTAAATTTTATGAAGGGCTTTTATCTGAGAACTGGATTGACGTCACTCATTGTTTATTAACCTGTTGATACTTGTTTTTCCTTTTCTTACTTTTCAAATATATAAAATCATCAATGTACTTAGTAAAGGAGGAAATATGACTCCCCTAAATTTTTTTAACAAATTTAACAAAATAGATATATATAATTAATGTTTATTTTATTATAATAGTTAATTAAGGAGTCAAATGAGACAAGCCCGAAAAATCACAGATTTTAAAATTATGATTGGTGTTTATTTAAAATCAATCGAACACATTTTTTTTTTAAATTCTTTGTTATTTTTGATACAATGGCCATTTTATTCATGCAAATATACCTTTTTTATTATTATTATACCTCATTAAAAAGATATATTTTTCATAAACCATACGTCAAAGGATATTATTGCATTTTTCCAAGATCTAAAGTAATTAATTTTACAAGTTACTTTAATTTTTGAATTTGCATATGCTTTTAACCCTTAACCTTTACATGATTTTTGTTCAAATATTCAGCATACAAAAAAAACATGTTTATATAATAATAAAATATTTAAAATTGCAATTTTTTATACATCTTAAGCAAATTTGTTGGTACGTATGACTAAGTTATACTATAATTTTGCATTAGAGACACGCTAAATAGTTAATTATTAATTAGTAAAAAAAAAAACGGTAAAAAAGGTAATTGTTGTCCTCTTCATTTTTTTTTTTTTTCAAAATAGTTATTTTTTTATTATTATTACCACCTTACTTAATAAAATGGCTGTAACTTTCATAAAATATCAATTTGAATGCATGAGCCTCTGGTAAGCTACAATAAATAAAAGAACGTAATATCATAAACTTTGCAGTTGTTTTTTGGTGTAAAATGTTAATAATAAAGCTACGCGGCTCTTGAGGCAAGCAATATTTAATCAATTACCTGAAAATGCTCTGATGGAAAATATTTTTTTAAATGTAGTATCAGAATAATAAAGATATTACAGGCATAGTTAATAAATAGTAAAACAGTCAAGGATGTCAAAATGTCGAAACAGGTATAAAAAATTAATAAAGTACTGACGTTTTGAGACAAAAACAACCAGAAGTGAAAGACTAAAGAATGACCAGTTAGTTTATGACTTATTGAGGATTCTGGGAGTCCGTACCATCCTAGAGGAAAAAATTGAAAATGAATACTAGGTGGATGTGGCCATGCAGGACTGGATAATTGCACATACATCGCATTTTATAATTGACACGTGTTTCGGGCATAGTGTATGCTATTCGATGTAAAGGAGAATGCCTTCCAATAGGCCTCGAAATCTTTATTCAACGGAATATAAATTTTTGGAAGAGGTTGTAATTAACGGTTATAGAGGACAAAATAGTGTCACTAAGATTAATAAAAATCACGTGGTTTTCGTTTTGCAACTTTGTTTTAAAGTTTCAGACAAACCATAGGGAAGGAAAAAAACAGAGATTTCATGGATTTTATTTTGTTGCTTTGCTTAGTTAGATAGAATGAGAATAAATATTCTAATTTTCTTTAAAGTTCATTGCAGCTTTTGTATTTGATCTACTATTAGTTTAATTACAATAAGGTTAACAATACAAAGAGGAAAACAAAAAACCGGAAAATCCAGAGATCTGATAAGTAAATCAGATCAAGAAGAGAAGAATCTGAGGATAGTTCTGACAAATACTCGGGGGTAAACGTCTTAATTATTGTGCTATAATGTGTATATTATACTTTCTACTTTGGAGATGAGCCAATCTATCATCCACTTACCCTTATACCTTGAGGTCTTTACAATAAATCAATCGAAAGGACTCAGTTTATTTCAAAGTTTATCGAAATCTATTACTCCAGCATCCTAAGGATTGGGGTGATTTTTGCACATTTGTAATATAGATGTAGGGAGATCTCCAATTCTCATGAAAAAGTTATAATTTCAATAATTAGAATCTGCCTGGGCCTTGTTTTGTAAAAATAAAGGACTTTCTAATCTGTATCTTCTAAAGCAATGAAAGCAGGGATGGGAGACCGAGATAATTACTTTTGAAATATCGTCCTGAGAACCTTCACTTTATTCTATGGTACATAAAGAAGTTAATCAATACAATGCTCCGGTCTAATACATATTGACTTGCAGAAGTAAGCCCTGCATTTCTAATGAACTCACTTTTACTGTTCAGTCAATGATTAATATTAAGTGGTTCGTTTTTACCAAGAAAAGGGAGGACATTATCAATGGTAGAGGTCCATACTGAGCATATCTTCCACCAATCTTTTTACCATTCCAAGCATTTCAGATGGACCCATACAGCTCTGTTCATCAAATTGACAACCAGTTGTAAAATATTTTATATTTTAATTGACCAAAAATCACTAAAACTTCGAAGACGAGAGATGCAGTGCCTTCTAAATACCTTATATAAATAGATCCAATACCCCAACGTGTTGTTGGAGTATTAATCATCGACCTTGTAGCGTATGCTCTTGAATGCCCACATTTTAAATATTCTTTTAATTTATATATGCTCTTACCCATCATCATTCTCATACCTTCTAACCTATATATTTTTCTTACTCTAAACTAGTTTTAACATATTTTTTTCCCATACATATATTTCATAATTACATACAAGATGTATAAAATTTACGTTAAATATAATTATATTGATCTATATTAGTAAAAATAAATAATTCATTAAACTAAGGTGCCTGTTAGAAGAAATTGAAAAAATAACATCACTTTTAGGATCCATATGATTTTTTTCTTTAATGTAATAAGTTTTTCATATTTTCCAAAAAGTATATACTTTCTTTTAGGTATTTTAAATTTATGACTATTTTAAATTTTTTTTCTTAGTAAAAAGAGAATAAAAAAATATTTATTTTATTTTATGAGCCTTCAGTCAAAGTTGAAGTATAGTATTCTTGTAAAATTTGTAATGTAAATGTTGATGTGTGCAAATGTTACAGTTAATGTATACTTACATTATTAGGTTTTACAATGAGTCAACAAATTTTTAAACTATGATTGAGTTAATGTGTTCCTAAATGTTTTTACCTCAAAAACTTTAAATAACCCGAATTTTGTGTTAGTGTTGCCTATAGAGAACATCACTTTATATACTATTAACAAATTAAACTAATACATATAAAGAAATGACACTAAATAAAGTAGATTATGTAGTCCAAAAAGCCCAAAAATATTTCATTTTCAAGGTCATTTTTCCCTGACAAGTATTTTTATTAAAGTTAAAATTTAAGCGGGTTTTCTTTTGATTTAGTTTTTTCAAGATAACTTTATTTTACTCTATTTTATCATTGTGACTGAGTAAAAAAAGTTATTATTTAAAAAAAGGATTAATTTCAAATAAAGATATCCATCAAAAATTATAAAGCTTTTTCTTTCACTGTTTATAAATATGTTTAATATGAAAATACATAAAAGCAAACTAATTCGTAAAAATAAATACATTGTAATGTATTTCATATTTCCTTTCCCCTTGTTCTTATCTTCTAGTATTTTCTTTTATGTATTAAAGTTCTGTATTTTACATAGTATAAATAGTCGTGTATTTTGTAAATAAATTAGAGTAGGTTTTGTATTATAAAAAATACACATGATCTTATAAATAAGTGTTATATTATTCCTCTACGTGATTTCTTCTCCTCATGTCTCTTTGTCATCCTGGATCTCTCCAACTATAAATAAGTTTGTGTCTCTCCCTCGTCAAGACACAATATACATGAATAAACATTACAGTTTAAATTTTCAGTTTCAGGGTTGAACCTACATTATAATTCGAAGTTATGTACATATACTAGTTAAATCTTGATATAAATACAAGAGTCAATTAGTTTGTAAAAGATAATAAAATTTATATCACAATGTAAAATTAAAATATCAGCGAATCATTAAAACAGAAACAAACAAAAACAGCTACGAATTAAAAACTAATAATGGACAATATGCGTTGGTTCATTTAAAAAGAAAAATCTTATAATTTCATTGTATTGCAAAGAGAGAGTTAGGAAGTATTTCATCTCTTTCCCAGCCATCGTCTAAGAATCCTCGTTTCTCAGTGAAGGTATTTTGGTGGATAAAGGTGCATATCTTGCTACAGCTACAAGTAAAATACTCCTCAATACGGTTTTAGTAGTTCGATCGATGTCATCATTGGTGCATTAAAAGGCCTTGAATTGAAAACGGTGAATTTTATTACTTTAGCATCTTAGTCCCACGGCCTCCAACCCTAGCAAATTTTGGAAGAAAAACTTTTTCCTAAGTTTTTTTTTAATCACATCGTTCCTGGTATTGTTAAACTGGAAATGGTATCGTTAGTCAAGTCTGATCTAAACATGATCCACCAATGGATCTTACTATGAGTCACTGTTCGTTGTCATTCAGAGGCAGGGTCTCTTGTTAGATCTACTAAAAATTCTATATAAATTTTAAGAATGACAATGGAAAGTCTTGTAATGCCACATCCAAGAAGACTTTTTGGTCTTTTAATCACAGGAATGTAACTTTTGTGAAATAGATTGCTGAACCATTTTTCTTCTTTAATACTATTTATTTCACCTGTAAAATGCAAGATATAACTTTGTACAGAACAGAAGGTACGGCGAATGTGTTGCACAGACCTGAAAATTTATGAAAACTTCTGAAAAAGGAAAGCTCTTAAGTTACAAAATCTTAAAGGAATAAGGGAGCAATTATCCTTCCATTATTTTTTTTCATCCTCACCATATCTATTCCAAACGATACCCAAGATATCATTCTTTCTTTTTATTTCACAAGAGACAATTCTTCGACCATGAAAAGGGTTGCATATTCTAATGTGTAAGATGGGTCACTGTTACTTTTTTCTTTTTATCTACGATGATTTAAGCTTGAAGATATCTGTCTCAGATGCAACATTTACATTTAAGTTTTTGCTCTCTTAAAGACCTTCCCCTTATATCAACTTGGAATCTTGTTTAGAAGCAGGCTTGTATTGACAAATTTCGTAATGGCTCATACTAGCTCGTGTTCAATAAATTCATATTTCACAGTAATATTGTAGACATCAATATGCTAAATATTATCCCCTTTATATTTTAATCCTCCTGTACTTTCCATTATGACACCACATGTGTCCTATTTCAAAATATTTCACAAGTTCACTTGAACCGCAGTATCCTTATGAAAGGATTTAAAAAAAAAACAAAAAAAACATTTGCATATCCTTTTCTATTTGCTCTTGACTTTGAAATTTCGTCCAGGTTTTTTTGGAAAGTTTCAGAGATTCTACCATTGCAAATGTTCCATTCACTTTTTCTCAAATAATACTCTTATACAAATCTTTATATGAAGAGAGGAATGAAAGAGGAAAAAAAAGGAAAGGAAGAGAACAATCGTCTATATGAATTAAATCCCAAAAGATGATTTCGATACACGAAAGCGGAACTCCAGTAAATAAAAGTTCAAAATAACACCGAGAATAGGGCCTCCTATTTAGATGTATAATAAGATTCAAAAGCATTTTGAAACCACACAAACCAAAGTTATTGTTACACTAAAATAAAAAAAGACGTCTATACGCCATATACAAACATTCGTTCTCAGGAGTTTTTCTCCTCCAATAATTTGTATATACTACCCAAGGATGATCGAATTGAAATATTGAAATTATAAAGGTGGTTTGTACTTTGTACAGTATTTACTTACCTGGAACTTTTTTGGACATTTATCGGAAGGCCAATTCGCCTAATGTACATTTGCTGAACGATAATTTGACATACAAACAATTCGCCAACGGACCATTTGTAAGATTTTACCAATTAAATTATTGTTATATACAATTATATATTTTTATTCAATTTAAAAATATATTATAGTAAATAGATATTATTATTAAGCTATATTGTCGTATAAGTAAATTAATGATGAGTGTTCTTTTGAGAAAATATTTTATGTATATTATTTATATTCATTAATGATCATTGTATAAGCACAACAAAAGTAGTATGTGGTTCGAATTTTTACCGTTAGAGTACCCTTAATAAATGCGTCTGCAATTCTTATTGTAGAACCTAATTGCACCTAACTTCATTTTTAACTATTGTCTTATGTGGTATTTATGAAAAAATCTAAATATTCATGCAATCAAATTTACTATTTAGAATGAGAATCCGGCTGCAATTTCATTAATTTTGTATAACTAATTTTAATATAAATTCAATGTCAGTATTTAATTCAATCAATTAATTTATTTATTGAATATATGTATATTAGACCTGTTCAAATTTTAACTTTTTTTTTCAACTTTTCAATATTTGACTTTTTTCCGTTCTCCAAGGTCTACAAAAACTAAATATACTAGTCATTTTGATTAAGGACCAAGGCTACACCTGTATTGAAAATTTATTGTTGATGGCTCTTAAAGAGAGCAAAAAAACGTGATTCTTTGTATTCTTTTGACTATCGCTTTGATGCATATATTAAAGTCAAAATCAATAAACTGTGATTCAATTGTTATAAATATGATATTAACCCTTTATATGTGCCCATGGGTAAATTTTAACTCAGATATAAAAAAATACGTGTATTTTGTATTTTTCCTTTTTCCCCCTGTCTTTTAAGATATTCTCCTAAAATATTATTATCTTGACTTATATAGATATATATATATAAACAGAATAAAATACCAAAAATACATTTTTTCTTTGAACAAAGCTAATAACTCTATACTAAAAAACAATATAATATAACATACTAGAAATATATATACTCTTTTTGGTTTAAACTAAATTTATTGAAAGTAATATATTTATTTCTGTGGTATTCCACGACTTACAGTAAACAGTTATTTGTCTGTGGTAATTCTTGTTGCAAATTCACCCATGACTTTTATGCCTCTTTCAACAACATTATTGGTCACTTTTACTTACTTCAAAAACTTGCATGCTGCTCTATAGTTTAAAATTATTTTTCCTAGGTATCAACTGCTGCAATAAGCCAGTCACTTTTCAATCCATGAGAGTCAAAAAGAAAATGTGATTAAGGTCCTACTAAGTCTGTGAGAGATATGGCTTGAGTGAAGACTGGAAAACTGGCTAGCCTTTTCTGTAACACTTTTCTATAGACAAAAAGTACAATTTTCATTGATTTCTTATTTTTCCCATATTTTTGAGATTTATGGTATGTTTTTTTTCGTTTTTAGACACCAGCCAATTGTTGAATTACAATTCAACCCCCTAAATAGTCTCTTTCAGCTAAAAAAAAAAATAAAAAAAATTGTTTGGGTATTGAATAAGCCAAAAAAAAACCGGTTCCCCCTTGATCACCCATGCAATATTTAAGTCTACTAGATCCAATGGTGCGGCCACGCATAACACACACACAAACTTTATTATATTTATATGAAGATTATATAATTTGATAGTAAAATAATGAAAAAGTTTACCTTATTACAAAAATATTACTCGCCTTCACTTCTCCAATCAGATTTTATTTACTATCAATATTAATTTTGCGGCTCGAAATATACTAATGTTTTCGATAATCTATCACAATTGTCTCTAGTCTTCTTGAATACAAAATGAAGTTGAAATTAATGTAAAATATCGATAGGGATTAAACGTATTAGAGAAAAAAGAACTTTTGGATATTAATATTATCGGGTTAGATCCAGAGACAGATAATGGTGCAGTTAAAATCAAATTTTTACCTCTCGACTAAAGATTCATCCGTATAAATGTTAAAATAAATGGTCACAACATAATTTTAATTACATATTCATGAATTATACAAAAACAACTTCCTGATCTCAATGGCCAAACCGATGATTGATTGAAACTAATATGGCATCATTTGAACGATAAATGCTTGTTGTTATAAATAAAGTATCTATTTGCCTGGAAGGTCATTTTCGTAGGCAGGTAATTTTTTTGCTTATTTATTAATACGTTTTACTTGTTTGCTGGGAAAAATATTTCCTTTTATGTGTTTTTATGCAAATATGAATATTATTACTTGCTATGAAAATATGTGTACCTAATTTTAATATGTATACAAAACATTAACTTGAAAATATACATATGTTACTGCATTAAATTTTATACGATCTTATTTGTAACTACGTAAATAATTAAAGTAATTGTTTCTTTTTATATAATTGCAGTTTTTTAACCTTCTTAGGATTTTTCTTTTCTTTTAATTGTATTTTATACACACACAACATTTGTAACGATGACAGATATAATGTATCAACATAAAAACAGTTTGAAGAAAAATCAAGAACAAGGTAAAATCTGAATACATGTTTTTTTTTTTTAAACTGTGTCGTGCAGATGTTTTGGGACAATTTTGAAATCAAATTCCTCAGCGTATACTATAACTATTTGATTTAGTTTTCCATATACAGAAATCCCTGAGTTTCTTCTTTTGTTCGAATCATTTAAGTTTATGATGATATCACAAGAACAGCAAAGGCATAAGGTTGCAACTTTGAAGCTGCTGGAATACGTCCAGACAGTTATGATGGCTGAATATAGCTTAAAAGCCACCGTTTATTGCGTAAAGGAGAGCCTGGATAAGGGTCACAATCTTAGAGAAGCCCACAGGAATGGTTGTTCAAGAAAATTGACTAGTGAAGCTGTAATCAAAGCCTTTATAGGGAAGCTGCATCTCACTATGACCGAGATGGCCCTGGGAATTAATGTTTCAAGGTCCACCGTATCAAGGCGCATCCAAGAAGATAGTGAGTTACTCTACTAGCCCCACAATTAACACACTTAATAGAGGAGATTGTGAAAAAGTGGATCATTTGTTCGGTTCCAGTTTTTTTTTAACTATTGTCATCCCAAATTGGCAAATCTGAATCCCCTAGATTACACTAGTTTCTAGTCCCAAGTAGAGTCCAAGACCTACAGAATGTAACACCCAATGTTTACCCGATAAAAACTCTTTCAGTTTTTATTTTTAGACCGATCGATTAATCATGACAACTGATTACTATCTTATGTGGACAATTATATTTTATTATAGCATTAACTAATCAGCTATACATTAAATATAAAACGTCACCGTCAATCTCGGACTAGTAATGACTCTTCTGTCAAGTACCGTCTGTTCGAGAGAGTGACGTTCAAACTTGTTTATTAAAGTACTAAAACCTTAATATCTCCTTTCTTATTTCATATTATTTTGAAATCAGAAAGTTCTTTTTAACCCCCAGAATCCGGGACTTCTCCTAGCCTTTAAATTTTTCTTTGTGAGTACATGAGATTTTAGCAGCCATGTCAAAGATCTTCATCATATGCACCTGCAGAAAATTCTACTGCAGCCTGGAACCATTATTGCTGCATAAGGTAGTCATATTAAAGATTAATTATCCTTAATATTGTTTATATAAATTATATTGATATAATCGTTTATGATGTTACTACATAAATTAAATTAGTTCGTTTTAATTTGAAAACTTTTGGACCACCCGTTATTTACATATAAATCAATATTTCTTAGGTATATTTGATTCAATTTAAAAGTTCTATAATTCCAACTTGTAAAAATAAGTTAAGGTACACCAGATTATAATTAAAACATTTGTTTCATATAAAAGTTATATTTTAGACCTCATATGACCACTTTCAAATAAAAAATTTCAATTTCTAATTTTTTTGTTGTGCCAGTCACTTTAAGGTACTTTAAGTGCAATTGGCGGTCCCTTCAAAAGGTTAATAGAAATAATTGATTGATAGAAAGTGACGATAATGTGTCAAAAAAACACAACTGTAATGCACATTTTATTAAATAAAATTTTTGCCTTTGTGTTGACACGCAACATATAATAGTTGGATTTACAATATATAATTTATGTTTCAACAAAAATGCATTCTTTGAAAAAAAGGGTAATCCTTAAAAATATACCCGAATATAGAAATATGATTATTTTGGTGTGTTAAATAGTGAAACTTGAAGATATTTCTTTAGATGTTATACACTTTTAAACTTTTGAGAACAACTGTTTTAATAAATTGTGATTACATTAATTAAGCATTTATATAAATTATAAAGGGAAAACTAAATTTGACTCATTAGAACTTTTTTAATACTCCAAGCATTGAATTGTATGAATGACCTACAATTTATACATTCATATGCATAAATATATACTTGTTTTTATAATTATTTTAAAAAGATATTTTAGACTTTACTTTTTACTATGTAAATTTCCACTAATCTATATTAGCTATAATGATTTTATCAACATTATATGTAAGAGCCAAATGTTTTAAGTATGGCTGTTATTTTAAATGAGATTAATAATTATTAGGCAATAGTTAATAATGTCTTAATTAATATTTTACAAATCTTACATTACACCATTTTTGTATTAACTTAACATATTACAATAAATAGGGGATTTTGTTATTCAAAAGTAATGTAAACTAAATACTAAGGAATCATAATAATTAAATAATACTAAATATACATTATCATAATAACAATAAAATGGCTTAGACAGAACACATAATGTGGATGACAATTTTAAAAAAGACTTTGACCTTCCTTTAAGAGAATCAAAAGACAAGTTTTTTCAGATTTCTAAAAAAAAGAAGGGCTACACGTTGAAAGAAACTTATGAACCTATGGATCAACAGACCAGAAGGGGCAATCAGCTTTTTCTTAAATGAAACTTCATTTACTTAAGCAGAAATATTGTAAATGTCTATAAGTTTTTTGAGTTAATGAATCCTTGTAAAAGTGATCAAATTTAATAAACCTAAGTTTATAACTTATGGTTTGTTTATGTCATTAATTATAAAATTTCTGTACTATTTTTTTTTTTTTTTTTGGTTTAATAACATATTTGAAATTGTTTGCATTTATCTTTAACGCCTATTAGACTAATGCATTGAAATTAAAAACTTTTTTTTCATTTCTAGGAACAAAGTTGTAGTTTTTTTAGTTTTTATAATTAGATTTTTTATTTGATGATGAAAAATCGATATTTTATAAAGTAAATGACCAAACGTTCTTGCTAATATTTATATTCAAATACATAATTCATTATTTTGTCCATAACTCATCTAAAATTTGATTTTTATTTCTTCCAAAAATTGTGGTTTTAGAACATTTTCGTTATTGTAATATTTTTGTAACGTACAGAGTAGAGACCAAAAGCTTTCCTGGAGCATGACCAAAGTATGATAAACATAATTTTAATGGATGAAAGAAACAAAAACTATAAACAAATTTGTGATATGTTATATAATACAGGTATGCTTGTCTAAAACTGAGCATCCTTTAAATTTTAGGCGTTTTTCCTTTTTCTACCGGCTTGAGGGATTGACGAGGGGTTCTCTTGTATACCTTAAGGCCAAGATCTTTATTAATTAGCCGGTCCCTGGTCCTTCTACTGACGTTGAACTCCATGGAGTGGCCGCTGACGGTGACCCTGCCTGTCTTGTGTCGACAGACTTTTTCACGGCAGCAACCATTTTGTCCGACCTTCGAAGCCTTGACTTAGATCTTTTGGTCGCCTCAGGAGCCCCTTTGGCTACCACGCTGGAGTTCAGAATCTTGGCAATTTTAGTATTTTCCCCGTGCGGAAAGATCCAAAATTGCGACTCGATGTCTCCCCATATTATCGGCTGTTGTTTCACTGTTGTATTTAGATTTTGCTGGAGTTTTGTTAATGACTAGTCAAGACCCTTGCCTCGAAGAATAAATCAGTTTCAACTCAATAAAATTACGGATATGTACATGGCGTAAAATTTAAAGGAGTGTTCAGTTTTAGACACGCACACCTGTATAGTTTTAAAATGAACAGAGGATTCAAAAACGGATACATCTAATGTGATACGTATATTGTTGGGTCAATTGATACATTGTACTAATTTCCTCATTATTATCATAGGAATAATAATTATAAATCCATATAAGATTTTTGAAAACATCAAGTTTTAATCTTTGAATATTCCAATATGAAAAAATTGTTAGTTTTTCATTATTTATATACGTGAACAACTTATATTTTATACTGTAAACATACTTATATCCGTTAAATTAAAATTGAAAGTTGTCAATAAAAAAATTGTTCTAAGATACTGAAAAGATGTTAAGTTAAAGTAAAAAAGAACTTAATTGTTTTATCTTTTTTATACCACTTTGTGGAGAAGTTTTTGAAAGCAAGGACATGTGATCAAAACATTACTACACAAGGATGCTCAAATTGAATTATAAAAATGTATGTTATTATATTTGTAATGACGGTATGTACATTGAACAATATTTATTTATCTGGAAAAACTTTTTGCAAATCAACGAAACATATATAATTTAATTGATATATTATCAAATTGTTTTGTTAGTATAATTGAAGTTAATTGCTGGAATCAATTATATTAAATTCAGCATTCATGGAGAATGTTGATGTTTTTAAATTTATTTTTCAAACTCTAACATCGATAATGACATTGAAAATGATCAACTATTTTTATAAAAAGCTCATAGTTAAACCTATAACACCCACAAAGTAAGATGTTCTGAAAATGTAATTACTATGGTTTTTTTCTCGTTGAACATCAGGATCTGCAACATCGACATTAATAGATTGAATACAGCAGGCCAATCGTGTATGCTAATGGCCTAACAGAACAATCCATTTTCTAAGAACTCTAAAGCGCATAATCAAAGCCTTCAAGAACCGCGTTTATCAGGCAAAATAACTAAGTGTTTAATTATAACAGTGAGTTATAAGGATTAGTTGGGTTATAAAATCAAATCAGAGGGATGGTCAGCGATGGATACTGATAATTAGGGGAGAAAATTTTGAAAGCACATTTGATTAAGTGCATTTTAGCACCATATGTTAATCTACATATATCAATAATGAAATAGTTTTTATAAAAGATAAACATTCACAAAACTTCCAACATGTCGTGGTATAATTGTCAATGATTAATATGTTAATTAACTGTAGTTTATTGGGTATAAAGAAAAAACTCGCACATTATACTGTCATTTTTTTGTTAAGGATGAATGGTGTGGATGTTTTGAGTTTCGTTACTCTCTGGTCATGCAGCTTAACCAAGAGACTGCAGGTTGAAATCATTTTACAGGCTAGAATGGCAATCACAACCTAATCTGTCTATCACCATATACAGTATTCTACAAACTTCCAACATGAAATACTGAACCCACATTCTCCTAGTCAAAACCAAGTTAATTAAATAAGTTGAAAATAATTTTAAATACAAAAACTAAGGTAATCTATCTTTTAAAAACTAATCAAAATTTGTTAAATAATAACTGAAACTTCTCATTATATGTTTTAGAGGTTTAAAACATTTTCATGGAGGAAGGATGATTTCCTACAATTTTTATTGAGGGGAGAGGATTTTGACCTCTGTCAATCTAAGGGGGGATGGTATCAGCCACCTTCATCCGCCTACAACTCGAGCACTGGTTTTAAGTGTAAGTTTTCATTGTACTCAAAAAAAAAAAAATTAGTTCAAAAATGGAGGAGTACTTCTTTTTCATTTCCTTGTTTGATAAGGAGTGGGATTTACGTATATTCCCTCTTTCTCCTGACTGCTTGCAACTGATTTAATCAAACGTCATGATAACTAAGCTGTTTTTTTCCAAAATTTCTTCAAATTGTCAGGGCTTCTAGGTCTGTTAATTTTTGGTTTCTTTTATTTTACTATATGACAGGTTCATTTATTCGACTCTACCCCAAACTATTATAAATATACCTCTAAATGAAGTTTTTATATCAAGATTTCGATTGTCAGAAGTTGTGAGTTAAATATTTAAATAATAAAGTTACCTTTATATGAACGTCAGCAACTTATATACTGACGTTTAATATGGATTAAATTTCAAAGGATAAAAAGTTCTGTATCTATATTTTAAACTCAAAAGTAGTAATCTTTTATGCCAAGATGAGTGTTCGTATTTAACTTTTTCAAAAAGTAGGACTCAAAAACAAGGAAAACTCTATTATTTTCAACTAGGTATCAATTACACATACTTTTTTTCATTCGTTTTCTTGGACAAAACTTTACTTTTTACTTAAAGATATACACTATGCGTCATATTATCTTTAAACTAAAAATTGTTTCTAATTTTAGTGAATACTAATTTTTGGAGACAGTGAGAATAAATTTAAGAAATTGCTAGTGTATTAGAAAATAAATTGACATTTTTTTATTCAATATGGCCTCATTCAACTTCAATGAAGGCCTCTATCTTCTTCTTGAGGGCTAGACAAACTTTATAGATGTGTTTTTATGACTAGTCAGCCCATTACGATTTCAAAGATCTCACAGACTCTTGTGGCTGGTAGCTACCTTAACATATGTGTTGGCTGTCGTATTACAATTTTTTTTCCACGCTGCTAGTATGGCGGTAAACTCAGTAGAGTTAATAACTGTGACTACTTTTTTAAGAATTATAAAATCTAAAAATTTAAGTTCAATACAACGTTTTCATTACAGAAAATAATGCCACGAAGTAATTTGAATTTTTGACAGAGTTTCGACTGTTTTTTGTGTTCCACAAATTGAATTAGGTTTTGAATCTATAGAAGGAGTCCTGGTGGCTATTTTTGTTTATCCAAGATTCCATATTATAATTATCTAAAATACAAAGCTAAATATTTGATGACTCTTTCTTCTAGCTTATAAAAAAATGAAATTGTTTTTGACAAAAGATATTAGATTAAAATGGTTTTGTATTATTTTATTATTAATACATGCTAGATAATATGTATATAAAAAAATATTTTTTGAGAGGAATATTCAGAATATAATCAAGTATACATACACTAGGTATATGTAGATATTAAATATGTAAAAAAAAAAATCTTACTTCCAAGTATATATTTTCACATGATTTTAGCAAAATAATGGTTTGGTAAGGGAGGATTTGTAAGAATTTTACATTTATTATTCATTTTAGCTACATGATTCCAGGAAAATTTAACTGGAAGAAAAAATTCCATTGTGGAAAATTGCACATCATTTATCAAAAAATACAGATTGTGAATGAAATATTTGAAAAATTTTATTGACATACTAAATAATTCACTAATGTTTATCACGTAATAACAATTGGTAGATGAATAAAATAAACCTTTATTGTAAAACCAAATACTTCATCAGATCAAAGAGAATTGACATAGAGGCAAAAAAAACAACAACGACATTGTAGTTGTGCTTCTTCATACAGGAATGAGTTATGATAAGATGAAAAACCTGAAAAGTAAAAAGATGAGCCTGGAGTCGAAGCCCGGAAGCCTGCTGACTAAAAAAATAAAAAGTTGTTTGAAGACAACCAGGGAAATTTCTGGCCCTGGCCAATGTGACCTCCGTCATAACAAGACAACAGTCAGCTTTACAATGGGTTCAAGAGAGGAAGGCGTGTGCCACTTCCTATGCAATTGTGGCACACGCCTTAAGGTTGCTGTGGAGATAGAATATCAAAAAATATGTTAACTTTATCTTCAAGGGGTTTAACAATGGGAAAAGGCCAAAATTAAACAACATGCATAGTTATTATATTATCAAGTTTTATGATACATAGGTATAACTTCATTTTTATGGTATTAACCACACGGTTTTTAGAAATACCAATATTTTTAAAGAAATATTTCATCATTCAATCTTATGACATGGAGAAATATATTTTTGTTATTCAATAATAACGTATAAAATGTATGCAAAGTTATGTATATTGTTATTATTAGATCGACAATTGTATCATTTTTAAGACCAATTTGACCCTGCCGTAAAAGACTATGTAATGGTCCAATTGTACCCTCGAACAAAGTTCTATTTTATTAAGTGTGCGATTATTAAGTTTAGATAAAGTTTTATAGCTTTAAAGCTATTATGTTTTAATTAATATCAATGAATATACTTCAAACACTTGGACTGTTTATTTAATGAATACTTCCTATTTACACCTTGATGCTTATATCATATCATCTCCCTCCCAAGTTAGATCCTACTCGAAATCTTTTCGACCTTGTGACTCCGAGTTCATGTGGATTCCCATTGTGTTCCACACATTCCATTTCTGCCCCCTTTCTTGAGCCTCAAGAAACGTCTATTTTGCCAAATAATTATTCCTGTATTTAATCGAACTTGGTATTTTGTATTTCTTTTCTTTCCAATAATCCATCCGTCATCCAACTATCGATTATTCTTGTAATTTTGCACTATTACCTCCATTCCTATTTTCAACTCCAGTAAATTCCTTTTATTATTATTATAACGGATTTTCTCCTTCTCCCTTTCCTCCTTCATTCTCCTCAAACAGTATTTTTGTTATTTTTTGGATCTTGGACAATAGCTCCTCCAATGAAGAGGTAAACACGATCTTACATGATCACCAAATAACATCTCATTTGTTGATCTTCCATCTGCCTTTAGAGTGTTTCAAAACTACAGAATTCCATGTAAGAATTCATCCCTCATCATTGTTTCTTCTGGTAAACTAGGTTATCTTTCTTTACATTTTACAACATGTTCTAATCATTTTTTCAATATCTGAGTTCATTCCAAGCCAATAAATTGTCTGCCTAGCCCTTCTTTTCGTTTTCTCAATAACTTGATATGAACTGTGCAATTACTTAAAAACTTGAATTTCCTTCTCTTTTAGAATTACCAGCCTATTACCATTTAAAACAAGACCATTTTTAGTACTTAAATCATTTAATATCTTGGAAAATGGTTGCACTGAATCGTTTATACAATTGTATTCAAGTGCATTGACTAAATCTTTATATGTTCTTCTATTAATGGATCAACGAATCTTTCTTCATCTTCTAAATGAGTAGCTCTAATAACAGAAACTCTAATAACTTGTCCTCTGTGATATTCAACATCTCTATCCAACTCTTCATTTTACACAGGATGAGACACCGGTGATCTTGATAATGCATCAGTTACTACGTGAAATTTTCCCTTTATACATTTCGTTTCAAATTGATACATTGATATTTTCAATTTATATCGAATTAGTCTAGCATTATCTACCTTATCTATAGTGTAATTATTAAGAATTAGAACAAGTGGTTTGTGATCCGTAATAACACTAAATGTAGGTAAGCCCAATAGATAAATGTGGCATTTCTTTATAGCCCAGACTAAATCCAAACATTATAATTATATCATGGAGTACCTTGTTTCAGTACTTGATAAAAATTGGGAGCCACATTTAATTAACTTCCTTATTTGATAAAGAATCATTTTGGGTTTACACATACTCAAAATCTTTCAACGCATTCAATTTACTTGGATCCTTATCAATAGTCTTCTTGGGTAAATTATAACCACAATATTTTAATTTTGGTTGTGGAAATACGAATTTAGATGGATTTAATGTTATTTTGTTTGTTTATATTTTGTAAGATTCTACGGACATTTTTAATATGGTCTTCAAAATTGTGTGATACAGTAAGAATGTCATCTACGACTTTATAAGTGTTTGATAAACCTTCCAATACCTCATTTCTACGAAGAAAATATGCGTCCCCCGTTGCTATGAATCCCATTGGAGCACTATTAAAAAAATATCTTCCCCAAGGAGTCATAAAACACGTCAGTTCTCTTGATTTTTCTTCAAATTTTATTTGCCAATATCCCTGTTTTGCATCCAATGTTGTAAAAAACTCAATGTTTGTTAGAATACTTGATTTTATGTCGCAAGGTGTTCTCATGGGATGGATTGGCCTCTTAACTTAATTTCTTAAGATTCACACATATTCTCACTTTTCCGCTAGGTTTGGGTACAACTGCTAATGGATGGCACAAATCTATTGCTTTATGACCGACTTACTTATAATTTTCATTCTTTTCATTTTATGATGTCTTTCTTTACTTCTTCTATATAGGTAAATGGTATGTTTCTTGCAGTCTGAATTGCGTATGCTTAATAATCTTTTTTAAGACTTATCTTCATTGGTTGCCCATCCATAATTTTCAATTCTTCCTCATCACAAAATACATGTCTAAATTATTCTATCCATTTTTTTATTCTCTATCTCTTCTTTCTTCACAGATTGCACCGCAGCTACACCCATTTGTTTCGGATAATCTTTTGGTAGGATTTGCAGTTATCTATAGGCTTGTCTAAACAAGAATATTTAGACATACAATTACATTTTCTTCACTGAATTTAACGCTAAAGTAGTTATTAACTTTCCAATAATTTATACTTGAGTTCCATCAACATCTGAAATTTTATATTCTTCGTACTTTTTTACCATGTTCTTATTTAAGCCCATTTCTTAACAAACTCTGTTCCTGCTATAGCAATTTCTGCTTCTGTATCGGGAACTGCTTCAACTTTACCAATAGTCTTTCTTTCACAAATTACATCCAGTAATACCATTTGATTATTATTATCTTCCTTAATCCCATTTATTTCTATTGCAGCGAATCGTTCATCATCTATTTTGGACTTGCAAACTCTTTGATAATGCCCTATTCTTCTGCATCGATTACACTTCTTTCCATATGCCGGACATTTTCCTCCGTTTCCATGATTGTTACCTCCGCAATAAGAGCATCCCATGTATTTTTGACTTCTTATCTCTTCAACATTTTTTTGCATTAATGTTGATATTGATCCTAATGATTTTTTAGCCAAGGCCTCTTTCTGGACTTTTCCCTACTCTTCACTGCGGCAGATAAAAATTACTTTTGCAAAGGATCATTCGGGTGATTTAGATGATAACCATTTCTTTGTACCTTCATTTCTGATCCACAGTATAATTAAATTTGACATCCAAGCATCAAACGTCACCTCACGTAACCCAGCACTTTTAGTTTGAACTCATAATGAAGTGTAGAATGAATCAAGCTTTTTTCCGTTTAACTAATTTTATTCGTTCTTATGCCATGTTTGTCTGTTTCCCTTAGGTAATTTTCTATAAGTACCATAATTAATACATCTTTACAAGTACTTCCTATTTACACATTGATATTTGTATCATATCAATATACAAATTAATTATCCCTTAAACAATTTATGCTACCACAGAGTAAGGTAATATAACTATTTTACACATATTTATGCTTTTAAGATTAGTCCAAACAGTTTTTTTGTCGGTTAGTATAGTTTTGAAACTTTGGTGAGATCTTTTTTGCTGTTAGCATTCCCCACTTGCAACACCACCGTTTTTCTAGTATGTATTTCTGATAAAAATTAATTTTATTTTGTTAATGAATTTTTTTTTCTAACAAATTTAAAGACAAATTTACATTTCTTAAAAATACGTCGGTTAATTTTATATACCCAAAGTCCCAAAATGAAGTTGCTTTATAATGATACCAATACTCGATAACGTATTATGTCAATAGACCACTACGGTCATTTTGCCAGCAGGATGAAAAATATTGTTTTATATTTTACCCGCAGAAAAAGTTTTATTTTATAAGAGCAATGATCAAGCTAAAGAATAATTGATTTTTTTTTCAAAAAGAAAGCCCCAAAAGAACTGAATATGAAGTCACTGTCTAATTTAAATTAGCCTTTGCCCACCACCTCTGAGTCACATCAAAAGTCGCATAGGTAGATTCAAATGAGGCAAAAAAGAGGACAAGTACATCAAATTTGGCTTCATGAATACTGAAACAGTACTATGCCTTCTACCTTTGTGCCTAATATGTCAGATGAAACTTGTGAATCAATGAAAGATTGTGGTAAGAACTTGAAAGACATCTCACCCATCATTTTCTGAAAAAGATGCATAACATTTTGTATGTATGAATATCAATTGTAGCCGTCAAGAACAATTTATTTACCTCGTTTACCACAAAAGTTCTAAAAATACTTTGATAGCTAAAATAGAAATATAAACGAAGATACCCCACACTTTTGCATTAAATTGCATTTCCATCATATAACGCAAAAATAAACACCATACTAGGGCTTCCAAAAGAACCGACTTTTTGATCGTATAATAGGGAAGCGAAACAAAAACATATCAATAGATGGATACTTTTCTTTACAATTGGATGATTCAACAGATGTTATTAGGCACACTAAGCTTTTGACAAATGTTTAGATTGTAGATGGGACAGTAAAAAAAACTTTCATATTTTTACAAACCACAAAACAACAGGACAAATAATTTATCATATAAGAACTGAATACCTTGAAAATGGAAGATTGAGTTGGAATAACTATAATTGTTTATTTTTATTTTTTTTATTTTCCGGAATCTTGCACTTCATTGGAATTGTCTTGGTGATGTTGTTGAGTTCTTGTATAGGGGTATCAGTAGGGTAGTAAAATCAGCTTATAAAACAATTTGTAAACCCATATTTTTTATAATAAAATAATAAATAAGTACATTTTGTATTATCCTCTGGACATTTGCATTTTTGCTATGCTGTGTTATTTTTAACCATATTTGACACAAGGCTGTCTCAATATTTTATGCACTTTTGATTGATCACTCTAAACAATAAGTTTTGGAAACTGTAATGACAAAAATATTAGAGACTTCTTTCTTCTTACCTACTTACATATGAAGAGGCGAAGAAGAAAAGTAAAAAGTGTTTATTTTTCCATTAAAAGGCGCAACATTCTCAGATTCAACACCTATGTTGATTAATTACATATTATTAATAAGTCATTTTTATATTTATACTTTTTACATCAAGACAATTTTCAAAAATATTTATAGTTATAGTTCTAAGTAAAATTAAATTATCAAAGGTGGATTTATACGTAGGAGGATTAAATGTTTAATGAAAATATAATAATGTATTAAGCATTTATCTTTTTTGCCAACAAATAATTCAACTAATTCCTTAATTGGAATAAAATTTCGAGCTCAGTATTTTTTTATATTCGGTTCCTTCATATTAATATATATATGTATATATATAAACAAAAAAAATATATAAATATAATAATAATAAAGTACAAGGCAATTACGTACAGATACATAAAAAAATCATAGTTTAATTTTGTGCCCCGGAGTTAAACCATATCAACTATAAATATATATGCAGAGCTAAAATATCCAAATTAAATGCAATATATATAATTAAAACGATAAAATATTATAATATGCAAAGCTATTCCTAAAATTCTTGATTATTCTGGTAAAAACTTTTCCCTTGTTGGATCTCATAGATGGAACTGATCCCTTCTGATGCTGTCGACCATGTATCCTCTCCTATGATGGGAATTGTCAACGATAAGGCCACATATCTCGCAGATGTAGCCAAAGTTATATTCCTCACTTCTCCCACAACAATCAGTTCATATGACGTCAACCTGCTCGCAATAAGAGGTTTTAAGCAGAGCAAAGTCAATTGCTTTGGTTTCGAATAAAGCTCATTTTTTCCTTCGTGAAAGTCCAAAAAGCACAATTGTTATCTGAAACTTTTCATCTCTACCCATTAAACTTTTTACAAATTGCTTTAGAATGGTTAAAGACGGGCAGTCCTTACAAGGCCTCGAGAAAAAATTCAATTAGCAGAAATCTGTAATTAATCGGTGATTTTTTCCCGTCATTTATTCCTCTCAACCATGACTCGATTCTGCTCTTCCAGCTTTCAGGGAGTCTCAATTGTCTTCGATGTAGTGCCGATAGTATATCCGTCTCATTTTCAAAATTAGGAATGGCCATGTTCAACTGCCAATGTCATGGCATGATATAGAGATCTGAAGTCCTTTCATAAGGAAACTTGAATCTCCCGTTTTTGAATAGATCTGAAGCGTGAACATTGTGGCTAGCTAAAATTCCGTTGCTAATAGCATGTTCTTCCAAAATAGATGGATCCTTAAAACTCCTAAAGAAAAACTTCCTACTCAGATTTTTTCAAGCAATATCTACTGTTGAGTTGTCATTAAAGACAGGATCATTTTTCCAGATAACTGCTTGAGCCGTACCCATACTTGAGATAGTGCCATGGTTACATAATTGGTCAGATTGATTCCCATCATAAGCCTTTTATATATTCTGGTGTCATAAATTGCCTTCTTCATTCTAGCAAAGGATTCCCCGACATGTATAAATAATTTTACATTATAATCAAAGAAGGATAATTAATAAATTGGATATGCTTCCCCTCCAAATGAGATTTTGGTCTTTTATGAAGTCTACCAAGCCATACCTCTTCTATTTATTCCAAGGCTTCTTTGACATTTTTCTCTCTTTTAAGGAGAACATTAGCGTAGGATTAAGCTCAGGTGGTCGATCCGTAGGTGATCCTCCCATCTCAATATAAAATAACGAAGCAGAATAAAAATTTAAAACAGTTTGGTCGTCTGTAGGACTCACAGCTTGAGCAAAAGAGAAAGACAGCTCTTCTAGAAAAAAATAAAAAGGAAGATCCCTCAATAAAGGGATTATTTTAAAGGAACCTCGAATGATTAATTCACTATTTAAGGTGCAATATTAGCAGTTAACACTTCAAAGGGTTTTTAAATAAACACTTGTTGTTTCACTAGAAATTAGACATCGATTTCAATGCCAAAAACAGCCTTTAACATTCCTATTTATTTTTTTTGCAGTGAGGAAAATATGACACCTTAACTTTCTACAAATATATATTACAATTTGTAATTTTATTTAGCTTATGCAATACAAAATGTGTTTCTAGCGGGCCCTTAATGGCTGTACATTGAAGAAAATCGATAGGATTAAGATTTTTTAACCGTAGGATATAATTACTTGAATCAGTTGTCGACCAAAGTCCTTGCTCTGATTATAGTCAGTTGCTTTCTGGGATAGTGATGAAGGAGCCTTGCTTCCATTTATATTTAAAAGGATTTTCACCTTTTCTTCAATATATTTAACAAATTTAAACGATTTGATGCTTTTATGAGTTCCACGACCTATTTTTAATGTACCTTTTCTTGTAATTTGAATTTTTTTTTTTAAATAAAAAAAACCAATATAAAATACATTTATTTTTAAGACATTTTTCCTAAAAAAATTACTTCCTTTAAATATGTGAACTCATATTTTGAACTATTTTTCTCATAATGCATTCAATAAGGTATCTAGAAACCCATTTCTGATCTGATGAAGGAAAAAAATTACATAGAAACAAATAATAATAATAAAGACCTTGCTTCTATATATTCAAGACGTCGTGATAATGAACTACACCTCTATGGTCTACAATAAGGTGAGGGTAGTGCCTTCTGGAGGAGTACATGCTTCAATCATGCAACCTGCTATAGTTTAAAACATTATTTTGATGTTTAGTTTCAATTGGTAAACACAAATGATCTTGAACAATTATAGAGCTATAAAATTTGTTGTAGTTGTAATTTTATCTTAACATTACGTGGTATTTTAAGTAACATTTCCTTTAGGGGATAATATTTGAAATTCCCCAAAAAATTCTTCCTCAAAAAATAATAGATTGATTAAATGTACACAATTCAAAATCAAAGTAGATATATTAGAGGGTTTTCTAACGTAAATGTTGAAAAAATATTAAATTAATAATTTAAACTGATGAATTTGTCCTTCAAAAATAAAATATCAACTTCAGTTTATGTTTCTATAAGATTGTTGTATCATAAGTTTCAATAAAATAATTAATTAATATAAAATATTATTCATTGATTGATCTTTCAATAATAATATAATTAATTCATAAAGTTGGTAGAGTCGAGTGTATTTGCATACGGAGTCAAATAGATTTTGAGTGGTATAATTCAAACGGTTTAATTCAGACCCAAGATCACAAAATATTTTTCCAGAAGAAAGAATAATCGATTCTTTGATGTTTATAGTTTTAATGAAATTGTTTATATTGATTTATTAGTTTAGTGACTTTGAATTTAAATTTAATTTATAGAGTATGATTTGAATAGTTTCTTGAGGTTGAATTTATAATATTTTAAGGATCTTGGTTACAAATCTGCAGTTATTTTAAAATTATAAACTAATATACATATTATATATGTTCCAATCCAATTCCGTGATAAATATATGTGACTTGGCTGACTCCCAGCTCACTCCTTTTAAGTTCATGAAAGGGGAATTATATATTCTGGTACCAAATACATATAAGAATCTTGTTCATCCTAATAATTTAATTACATTAGTAATGCAACATTCATCCGATAATATTTAATGTTATTTAAATAAATCTTATCTAATTTCAAATCCATTCAACTCAGTGTGTAAATACATGCAACTTTACTTACTCTTAAAAGTTATTATAATTAATAAAATAACAGTTTGTATTAAATAAGGATATAATACTTCAGATTATTTAAATGAAACTTACTACATTAGCCTTTACAAACAAAATCTAATGTTGCCTCTTTATTTTTACACGACAAATTCATGTATGTAAATAATTTGATTAATAGTTTTTTCTCAAGTTTACTCTAGAAAATTCTTTAATATATATCTACAATGATTTGGAGTAGCATGCATTAAATCAATCCATCATTTTTGCTGTACTTTTTTTAGAATTTCAGCTTTTATCCCAAAATGGAAGAGTTGCTGAAAATACAACGTGATGTTCATATGAAACTACAAATACGACAAATATAATAGTCTGATAATTGTACGAAATTCATATGAATTTACCAAGTTGAATTTATCATTAAAAATGATGTTATTCAACACCAAAGATTTTGTGATTGGAGTTGGTGCTCCTCCAAATCAGTATTGGAGCTCATTTTCTTAACCCTCTCGTAGTAAGCATATATATTTAAATCTTATAATTGAAACAATAATTTGATAGTATGAAAAATCCAAGGAATTCAAATGAAAAACAAAGGAACGACTAATAATCAAAGCAGTATATTAAATTCACTATACTTTGATAAAAAGTTCAGTAATATACAAATAAATCATAAATAAGACATTATCAAGATAAAAAAAAACCATATAATAGTATACAAAGTTTTAGGATCATTCAAAAAAAAATATGGTAATCAATTGTAAATTCAAAAAGTACAAAGAAGCCTTTTATCAATCTTGTGTTGTAAAGTTTTCCAATTAACTAACGAGTGGTAAAAAAATCTCATGTGTGTGTTTTTAAATATGTTTATACTTGCTTAATTTACATTTTAGATAGATAAAGGAACAATGATCAGACAATATTACTACCATTTTTTCGAAGAATTACTATTTAATATACAAAAATAAGAAACTGCTTCAATAAAATGTCAATATTTGTGTAGTTCATTTGCTTTAATACGCAATCTATAGATAGCTAGATTTTCAAGATGTAAAATGTGCAAAAAAAAGAATATAAGGCTTCCATAATTTGATTTCATGTAAACATAAAATTATCTCAATTTAAAAATAGAGAAAGATCAAAATCAAATTTTATATAGTAAAAAAATCTATAATATTCATTTTTCAAAAATCATATATAAATATTTATAATAGGCAATCTGTTGATAATAGACCTTCACTTCATATTATTTCACCTTAAAATTAACATTTATTTCTGCTGTATTTGCAATCTTACATTTATTAATACTATTATAGAGTAACAGTATTAGAAAAGATAAAAAAGTCAAGACTATATATAAATAAAAGAATCATAAAAAAAAGAGGGGGAACTACATCCATTAAAAATAAGATCTGACAAAGAAGTGAAGGTTTTGTTTAAATCAATGTAAAATTTGTGAAATATTTATATAATTTAAAAATGTTATTAAAAACGAAACTCCTGAAGAACAGTGTGTGCTTTATTTCTGTGTAGTATAATTTCTTCAATATTGGACCTTGCAATCATGTTTTGCAACTCGAATTAGATTTGGATCAAATTTTGAACAGAAAAGCCACGTTGCCAAACCCATATTTTTTTTCTTCTTGGGCGGGCCCTTTCTTTATATTGTGAGTGAAAATTTCACACATATTACAATTGTTTTCAGTCACAAAAAACATGGGCAAGGTTTTATTTTTCTTGCAATCTTTGCACGGCTTTATTTATAAATCAAAAGATTGAAATACTGAACAATTTTTTAGGTTTTGTGTGACCATGGCAGGTTAGGCCAAAAACTAAAAGATTGGAATTGAAGGTAAATTGAAATAATAATCCAATGAAATTTTACAAATATGTTCATTATAATCATTAACAGTACTAAAAAATATCTTAGCTTATTAAAAAAAAGTTCAAGTGAGATACACCCTATTTTATAAAATATGATAACCATTTTGTAAAAAGTTAAAAGGAAATTTGAAATGCTTTAAATAATTTTTGACAGGAGAACAATAGTCCCATTATGAAAGGCATGACCACTTTGCAATAAAAATTTATTTGACAATTTTGAACATATATTAATATTTCAATTTGATTTTATAAACAGTTACTTGATGTTTTTAAAGATATGGCATAAATAAAGAAGGATTATTTAGGTTACAGGAAAATATACCAAACTTTTCTACACTGGTGCTAGTTCACCTCTATGTAAGTTCTTCTTGAGAAATTTCATATAAAATAATACTCATACATTTGTTTGGAATAAATATTACCCTTCATTTGTAAATATTATTTTATATTTAACGGTTTGTTAAATGGATTAAAAAACCCCAAAAATATAACATATTTTGTTATATGATAAACATTTCTATTAAATATTCGTTATTTTATAAAAAAATGGGAATCAAATTAGTACCCATCAGTTTTGATGAGTTATATAAAATAATAGGTACAATATTTCATATTTCTCGCTGTTGTTTTACTCATCAGTCCTCGTATTTCCCGACTTTACCTAGATAACACAAAAATATCCTATATATTTTGTTCTCAGCTGTCGATTCCCTTTTCTGGCTTGATACATTACAAAATTACAAATCTATAAGTAACCAATGGAAAACTAAAATGATTTATGAATTGAACTCAGAAAGCTAAATTATAGTTTATATAATTTAGAGTACATTTGAGCCCAAAACTATTCGTGCCTCTACAAAAATGTAAAGAAAACATAATTTGATGTTCATGTTGGACCTACAAACTCATTTAGAATATCCCTAGTCAATAAAAAAATACTCTTAACTAAAAAAATCATAATTTTTTTTTAATTTTTCAGAGTAATTTAAAATAAATATAATTTTTGACGTTTCATAAGTACTAATAACCAAAGGTAAAATGACTTCATACGGCTAACTATTCCAGAAGTTGAGAAATTAATTTTTGGAACATTGAAGGTAGACACATTCCTTCTTCAAGGAAATCATATTTATCCTGGTTCTCACCTTATGGTAGTTATAGTACTGAAAAAAATTAGATATTAGTATTGCCTTTTCTCACGTGAGGATAACTTTCTAATGAGGGAAGTCAATGACAGGAATGGGAGAATTATACGAGTTGTAAGAGAGTTCAGAGCCCAACAGAAAGACGAGTCTGGAAATCTTATTGCATTTGAAAAGAAAAGAAATATTCAATCTCCCCATGAGGATGTTAAGCCCTGTGAGATAGATGATGTATTTAAAGATTTTGGCGAAGTTGTAAAACTTGCAAAAGAGGCTGTTTTTATTGATGGAAGACTAAAGGGCACTAATAACGGGAATTTTGTTATTGGATTGATACCAAAGCGTGACCTTCCCGGATTTATAGGTTTTAAGACTCGGATTAGCTACGCAGGTCAGTCAACTACATGTGCAAAGTGTTACGAACCAGATCACTTCGCAAAAAGTTGTATCAATCAGTTTTTGACATGGGGAGATTATCTTTAATCAGCTGAGGAAGTTTTACCCTAAAACAATACAATTGATAATAATAAAACAAGTGAAAAAATTGATAATGGTTCCAATATTTTTGACATGACTAAAGATAAAAAAACTAATACCAAGTTGTTTTTTTTAACGCTGTCAGGGCATTGCTAGCTACAGGATTATGGACAGTTACTATTGGAAGTAAAAAGAGCAGACCGATTTACTTGAGCAAAAGTTGTTGGCAGGGTTATCCTTGGGCCCCTCCCTTGCTCTTTGTAGCTGCAATAGATGAGCTAAGATCCGCCATGACAAAAAAATATCCAGGATTCAGTACCATATTTGGAAATATTAAACATCTTATAGATATTTATGCTGATGATGTGACCATGATGATAGAAGCGAACTCGGAAGCTCAATTCTAAAGAAGACTAGAAATTATCTTATGTTATTTTACAACGTTTGAAAAAAAGTCGGGATTGAAAATCAATAAATCAAAGACTGCAATTTTCCCGAGTGGCTTACGACTTTCGGGAAGTTTTGAAAATTTAAATTGTTCTACCAAAGAAATGATAACTGTTTTAGATATTCAATGGGTACGCTCTGGTCCCTCAGAATTAAATTGGCTGGAACAAAAAAACGAGAGTCAATAATTCTATCAAAGGCTGGCGCAATTTTAACCTTCATAAAGAAAATACATTTATAACACTTTTGTTATTCTAAATGTTTTGTATAAGGCTATCTCTTTACCAATAATGGCGGAGGATGCCATAATGGAGGTAATTTTTTGATTAGAGAATCTTTTTCAACGGAATAACATTTCTGCCTTAAAGAGACAAAGAAATTGATTGGGTGGTGGGCTCAAATCTTTTGTGGACGTAATCTCAAAAATTTATTCAAAAGTTTTTGTTGATATAACGAAGAATCCGAACATGGAATGGAGATATGTGAAAACATCAAGTCCATAGTATGAATATGTTATACTTGGAACTGATCTTATAAATGGATATATCGACGACTTTTCCCCTATGCTTGCTGCAACACAAAGGGTTCTTTGGAAATCGACTCCCACTTACGATTGTGGAACGACTGCGAATATAATTCGTAGGAATCTTGGAAAGCAAGCTTATTTTAAAAATTTATGTGACCCTGTGTCTTTGGAATGGGAAGCACTTACAAAAAATCAGCTAACAATACATGATATTGGTGTTTTCTCTGTTTGTTTTTTACCGGGAAGTTTAAATTTTCTCTCATTGGATATGTCAAGCTACACAATTTGCCGGTCCCTTGGCATTTGAAAATTGATTTTTCTAATTCAGAAGAGATCTTTGCGTCGTCAAGGTGTGATGGATGGATTAAGGGCCTAAATATATTTTGTTATTGGATGCATAGGATTATATCTTCGACTTCCCGAATTGCTAATGGAAGAAAATTCTCTGCTCAATTTCAGATAGCCACAGGAATTTTGTTTCTCAACACTCCATGTCAAGATCGCGGTAAATTACACAGTACTATTAGATACGCTTTTTTGGAATATCAACAATTACATATTCTGCAATCATTTATTAGTTTAAGCCTGAACGGTCTGGAGGACAGTAAAGTTAATATAATAACGGTGATAATTCTATTCGGCATGTTATCAAAAAAGAAAGAAAGTACTCCTAAAGCTAGGTCGATGGGGAATGCTTTATTAAATGTAAAGAGTTGCCTAGCTAAGAATATAACTGTAGGAGAGCCCGTGGTTGCGTAGGATATTCTTGCTATTTTAATTTCGGCGCTGACAAGATATAGAGCGTTCGAGTAGAAGATACCTAGGGCGATCGAGGGTACTAGGGAACGGGCCTATGATATCATGCATCAAACGCATTAATACATTTTCAAACTTTGAAGAAGATACTCAAACATTTTAGAATGAGCAAAAACAACGAAAAAAAACCCAGCTAATTTCTGGTTTAAAAGCAAATTTGCTATCAATATTTTATCTTTGTATTTTATTGATTTTAGATGCTAATATTTTTAATTATATATATGAATATTTATATTTAAGGCCTTAATCCGGTGAAGAAATTTTGAACAATAATGTTTAATGATATTTTTGTAATTGCATCTTCACCAGAAAATTTTAGATAATTCTAATTTTTTATAAATATTTTTCTGTCTAAATAAAGGTTTTAAAAATAAATAAAGATCATCAAGATTTGTTGAATGTATTTTCCACATTGTTTTTTTCAATACAGTCCATAAATTATCAATAGAGTTAAGGTCAGGATTTTGGGCTGGCGAGTCGATGATCTTAACTTTATTCCAATGGAGCCATTCTTGAACTTTTTGGGATGTGTGATTTGGGTCGTTGGCTTGCTTCAACCACCAAAATATTACAAGCTTAACAAATGTTTGCTGATTGATGGATATATAGATCTCAAAATCTCGATGCAGTCTTCCTTTTTCATAGTACCATCAATTTTGTGAAGTTTTCCAGTTCCATTTGTAGCATAACAAGTCCATATAATTAGGCTTCCATCACTGTGTTTCACTTTCTGAATAGTGTTTTTGAGGTTAAATACTTGTCCCTTCTGTAGCCAAATGTGCCAATGCTGGTTCTAGCCAAACAACTACACCGTTGTCTCATCTGACCACAATATAGTTCGCCAAAAGTTGAGTTCATCATATTTGTGATTATTGGCATACTCAGTCTGACCTTTATGAACCTACTCTTGAGGAGTGGAGACTTTCCTGGCAGTCAACCTTGGAACCCATTCTTGTGCTACACCCTTTCCAAAGTTGATTTTCCAACCAAAGTTCTTGTTGCTTTCAACCCCCCGATGGATGAATTTGAGATTTGTTTGGGATTCTTGGTAACTTCTTGGACTGCATATCTCATTTTTGTTGAGCTCAGGTTAGACTTTCTATCATGTCGAGGATTATTCTTGACAAGGTCATTCCTCTGAACTTTGTGACGATAAAATGGACTAAGTCTTTTCGGATGGAAAACTTAATTAAATTTTTTTTGTATCTGTCACCTTGATTATGGCAAATAACTTATTGCTGCAGATGTCCTCAATGTAATCCTTGGTTTTTCGTCATTTTATGTGCCGAATAAGACTGAAGCATGAAATTGGCTCATCACACTCTTATACTCCAGAAGATAGTTGAAGGAGTTTATGGATCTCTCTAGTACTTTATCTTTTAATCTTTCCAGACTTCACCAACATAAAAAAAATGTGTTTTTTAGTTTTATATTTATTGGGGTGTATGCCTACTTTTGAAACAAGCCAAAATTGTTTTCCAGGCATTAAAAAATATTTGATATAAGAAGTTGATATTTGTAGACAATAAATAGTTATTATTATCAAAAAAATAACTAAAAGGAAAATTAAAAACAATTGTTAAAGATTTCCAATATAGATATGACAAATATTGACAGAGTACAAATACTCTTGGGATCAACTGTATAAAATTGCTACACATAAAAACAATAACATGCATAGAAAAACAACACAGTTTAAATTATAATTTATGTGAATTAAATAGGAATAGTTTCCAATGATGGTCAACACACTTTGATTTATGGCAATTCAGCTATTATTCTATATTTATTAGAGAAAAAATAGAGGTATTATTTTTCTCATAATCCTGGAACAGAGAATAAATGCGGATTACACTAGATATTATTTTAATTCAAAAACATAGGATCTTGGAGATACAAATTTTGCAAATATGTATTCAAATCTTATTAATCTAAATAATTTAGGTGACTTGAAAACTAATGTTGTTCAAGTAAACACTCTTTGAGTCCATGTATAAAGCTGAATTGATCATGTATTAGAAAAAAAAATGCATAATGAAATAATAATTTATATTTAAAGGGTTGTACACTACAATTGGAGAAACTTTTTTCTCATTTAGACACCGTATGAGTCCATCAAACCTGAGTTTTCCGGGTATATAAGAGTTGATGTGACTAATAAATTGAGTTTTTGTGATTGAAATACAGATCATGTTGTGATTTTCTAATTTGAAATTTTCAAATTTCTTTGAGCCCAAATTATTCCATAATTGATCATATTAAAGCGGTTTAATGGGATTTCTCCAAAACTTCGTCTTTGAAGAGTTTCTAATTGGTGAGATATTAGTCTTCATCAAGTAATTGGAACCAACTCTGGAGCTGTACATAGAACTATTCCTATGAAAATATGCAACATAGAAAAAAATGAAAATTTAGACCAAATAATGCAAACCTTTTATGCTCGTGTTCAAAAAACGTACAAAAAATAAAATCATATTTTGACTGGGAAATCAATAATGCGAAACATGGGACTGGTTATGCAAAATTAATATATTTCTTTATGGGGTAGAATGGTTTCTCCGTTGGAGAATCGAAGAAGTTATTGAAACCCATAGAGTTCATATTGAAAATTAATTTAAAATGATCGTATTTAATATTAAATAAACCAAAAAATATCTTCACAATGTCATTGTTCAGAATTATTCACTAAAAGTAATATAAAAGACAGCTCATAATAACAAGGGTCTTAATTCAATCATACCAGAGTTTTTGCTCCTGGTTACTCGTCGAACTCTATAAAAATCCAATAATCTTAATATATGTATTATTGGGGTTTCTTAGGATGATTTTGAAATGAGATGAACTTGCCTCGGGTGAAAAGAGAGAAGTGGATGAAAGGAGGGCCAAAAACTTTTTACCACACGGTTCATGTAATGCCTATGTAAAAAAAAAAAAAAAATGGAAAAAGTATTTTTCTCAATTTGCTTCCTTTTTTCCCGTTATATTAATGAATTTAGAGAATAAAACACAATAAGTTACTACAATACAAAGAAAGTAAAAATAACATTGTATAAGTAAGTAAATTAATTATTTCTTCTCATTAGTTTTATCTTGGCTTTAGAAATCAACTCATTACAAATTATTTAGTGCTTCTTTAATTTAAGTAATTTCTCAGATCTTATTTTATTAATAATCTACTTAGAAAAAGTTAATTAACTACTCTATTACCTCAATGTAAATTTATATACATATGTGGCCCTATCAATACGAAAGCAATCTGGATTAATTTTCCTCAAAAGGGATTCGGTATTACATTTCATTACACTAGTCAATAAAATGTCAACACTTTTTATAATTGAACATAGATGGTATGATTGAGATCGATCAACAGGATCACTATAAATTAAAACATCTATGAGGCTTAGTGTTGTACTTCAACTTGAAAGATCGCAATTATAAAAAAAATACAAAACATAGTATGTAAGAACATGTTTTTAGATTCAAAAAAATTATTTATTGTTTATGAATCTTTTTTTAAATGTGAAAAAATGTATTGTAATTACAAAAAAAAAAAAAAAAAAAAATTGACAAAAATAGATCCTCTCGTTTTAAATAGTAAATAATTAATTGAAATCTTTAGAATCACAATTTAACACAATTAACATAAATGATATGACAAGGAAATGATAAATTGAAAGCATATAAATATTTAATTATAATTTAATGTGATTAATTATCTAGTTCCTCAACTTCCATTTTTTTCTCCCCTTAATAAGCTAATAATTTATTAAAAATTACCAGAGATAGAGAAGCAGGTAACGACTACCAAACAACGATCCTTGCTTGGATGCTATTTCTCAACAGTGTGAATAATAATTAATATGTGGCTATTGGTGTGCCTCCCCCTGAGAAGGATTCCATAATATTAGTCAAAGTGGACACGCAGCATTGGATTCCGAGTTGAATAATTATATTTGTATGCCTTGCCGCGTAGAAAACATATAGGACTTTTGAAACAATGTTCTCTATTTTGAAACACTCATCATATGATGATTTCTTTGTAATGTGTTTTTCAATGACATAAGTCATAAACTGATGTTAAGTGCTCCTATAAAAAAATAATACTATAGGCGCTCTACAAAACTTGTTACTTCATATAAATATCTGTATATTATAGATAAAATGATTCTCTCAATAGGCTAAAAAGCACAGATTTTGGGTTAAAAGTTTATTATCATGTTTATCCTTGTAAAAACAATCTGAAACACACTATCTCAATTCAAAGGAAAAAATTTATCTTAGTAGTCTTATCTGATGTATTTTTTTGAATAACTTATTTTGATATATCATAAAGTGGTGCACCAAATTGCAGTTAAGATCACAAAACTATCCATCAGTTATAGAAAAGAAAAAATATTTGAAAAGCTTTATTAGAGCTTAACAAAGTGTTATAAATTAAATGAAGGCTTGAGGTTATAGCTAATTAGAAAAGGAAGTAGTGGAACAATTAATTGAAATCGGAAAATTAGGTGCTTACTTTTGAATAGAAATTAGCATCGGGAAAAAGTTGTAATTTCTGAATATCCTTTTCTGATTAGTATGTATGATCATTTATAACTATTCTAATTTATGAAGAAATTTTATTTGAAATATTTTGTTTCGATACAGAAAACAAGCAAATGAATATATGATTATAGTCTTATAATTTTATAAGATATTGTAATAAAATAATTCATTTAAAATAACATCTAGAAAACTGAAAATAAACATATTTAAGACAAACTGAACTTAAACTAACGTGTTTTAAAAACAGGGAGTTGGTGATGCAATTGTTATTTTCAATAACTACATGATTTAGTACTTTTGTTCGATTTGAAAGATTTAAATTAAGAAAAAAGAAAAAAATATAGCTTGTTAGTACGTGCTTGTAGATTCTAAAAATATTTGAAATATTTTTGTATCTTTATATAGCCTTTACCAATGACTCCTAACAGATTCAAGTTAAATTCAAAGAAAAATTTGTCACAAATGTATTTCTCCTTTTTTGCATGATTCAGGGTAGATCTTACGATAGTGATTTTGTGGCAAATTTTTCCTTCCCCCCATTAGCTGCTGACGAAATCTGGCTTCCAGATATATCCGATCATGTAGGTAATCATAAACCTGATTCCATCATATACGTTGTTTTTCCTCCAAAAAAAAAAGACTAAGGGTTTTTGCAGGTGAACTTTCCCTTCAAAACATACTCCAGGAATCACTAAAGCTCTCATGTTATTTAACTCGAATACAGATTTTCTCTACTCATTTTATACCAGACTAAGAAAAATAAGCAAATTTCCTACAAAAACTACAAAATGAGAAATTTCTCAAGAAAAGTTCTAAATAACAATTTTTTGACCGATTGAGTGAGCGCACACAAATCCAAAGTATATTTATTTTTCTATACCATATAAAATATTACTCTCTATAGACCACAAAAACATATCTTTTGATATATAAAGATTATTTTCATATTTCCCATTGTTATACTTATCAAGAACATCTATATAAAATGTTAATTAAGGCAAGAATAAAGAGAATGAATGAAATATTCTTAAGAATTTTTACGATTCTGAGAGAGATCCAATGAATTATAAAGATCCTCGATTCTTTTGTTCTAAGATACTAGAGCTGAGCTTGAGGCAAGTAAGAGTGATTCATCCTGGAGAAGGAAGTATGGGACTGAGTAAACTTAAACGTGGATTTGAATTGTGGGAAAAGAAAAGGAAAGATGAAATTGAGGATTGTGGATTGGTAAGAAGGAGTAAGAGTTGTGAAAGCCGATAGGAGGGGAAGAGTAATGACAGGATTTATTTATATTTCCCAAGGTATAAATAATATCAACGGATTTCTCTACTACTCACTATTAAACATTTATAATAACGTAATTTCCAATCTATAAACACAATAAATCATTTATATCTGTATCCCATTTATCCTTAATCCTCAGTCATCTCCAGTCCCAAAAATCAACTTTCCTGTTCTAAAAATAAATTATTAACTAGTTAACAAAAACTATCTCTAGGACGACAATAAATATCCTTCTCTATGGTGGAAACAAAATTAGTAGGGATGAAAAAAAAAATATGAATTTTATGAAATTACCAGTCAACATAATAATTTACAGTTGACAACAAGAAAATACAGAAGGCTAACTACACTATGTTATCTTCAACTAAACCTTTCTCTTCGGACAGTCGAAGTTGCAAGCAAATAAAAAGCTCTCCTTGTGTGTAAAATAAAAAAAAAAGCAAAGTAAAGTTAAAAATAAAAATAATGTGTTTTATAAATATAAGGTTTTTGTTTTGTTTTATTGTACACATTGACAGCGTTTAAAAATGTAAAATTTTCATTTATACAAATTTCCGACTGAAGTTTATTATTCATTCACAATTTAGTTTATTATGGTTTTTGGAACTTTATTTATAATTATTTTACAATCCATGATGTATATACACTTTTTGTATATCTATGTCAGAAAAACAGGACCTTTTGTTCTCTTAGGAACTTTAAAATCTATTTCGAATGAGATGAAATTTTTTATATTAATGTCCATATAAAACTTGGTAATTATTAGTGTTCTTTGTGCAATACAATAATTTGTTTAAATGTAATTCAGTATAATTAAAAAATACATTATGACATGAAGACATAAGTTTGATATCTATTTAACTGTACATCTTTTCTAAGATTTATGGTTATGCAGTGTTTTAGAAAAAAATGTCAAAAATATGTTAAATGCTGTCATTTGTATTTTATAGGAGGTGCACTTTGACAATAGATATGTATGATTATAATCCTGGAAAATTACAATTAATATAAATTATTTTTAGTTGCCGGATAACAAATTTGAGTTATGTAAATAATCGAAGATTATAGAAATTAAATTGTTTTGTAATATCAACTAAGGGTATTATCCAGTAATAACACTATCCGAAACGTGAATTTTTATGTTATATTGAATAGGAAAGAACCGGATAAATTTGAACACTTTGTTATTCTTTAGCAAAATTAGATCTTTATTAAAGAAGATATATTTAACCATAAAATATACTTTTAGTTTCATTATCGGTTTTCTTTCCACATTATTTAAAAAAAAAAAAGATGTCAAAGTGCTCCATATATTTGTTTTCCAATATTATCATTAAACTGACATACTTATCTCTATGCAGACTACTAATTAAAAAATATATGCAATATTGTTCCACCAAAGTTTGGAACAATAAAATATAAAAAATATATTCCCCCTAAGTTATTGTTCTTCTATCATGCCGAAAATTAGTAATGCCATAGATTCTTTTATGACTATTTACAGGTCCTGCAGGATCTTTAATCGAAAAATCACAGATCTTGGCATACCTTCTGGTAAATTTTTATCAGTTCAGATTCATGTCATATTTTTTTGAAATCACCCAAGAAATTTGACGTTATAATAATAAGTCAACCTTAATTTTTTGATTTTTGTCAAACTTGAATAAACCAACATTCCTAATAACACATTTTTTGATAACTTTAATCATTAGAACTTTTTTTTTATAGAACTACTTATATCTCCATGTTGTTGTTTTGTTTTTGTTTTTTTACAGTGGATTTCAACTAAAAAATTTCCCATTTCTACCCTAAGAAATACAAGGTCAACACATACTTCCTTTAAGAGAACCTAAATAGGTATTCAAATAATTTTAGATTAGTCATGATCTGGCTGACACTTGAGATCAGGATATATTCCAATTTCTAAAATATATCCGATTGAAACATTAGCCAATAGAAAAACACGTCAAATAATACAAATTGCACGATTGTGGGCCATTGAGGTTTGACTTTGATGGCACTGGGGCCTAATAGGTATTTTTCCGTAATACGTTTTCAATACTTTTTTTGAAATTGGACAGACGGCAAGTCTTAGACTTGCATATCAATCCTTCTCCATACTCCAAGAGTTCTTTCACCTTTTATGCAAGAGCAACCTCTTCGTCCCTTGCAAATGTTCTTGACGTTGTGGCCATTGGTCAAGATGTTAGTAAAACTATCAAGTTTGTTTTTATTTTTGCCTGCAGCTTAGATAATCAAACTTTGAGTTCAACGTTCAGCAACTCGTTTATTAGGCTTGTTTAAAAAAAAAAATCATGACTTTAATGCAAACTTTAATGAATTGGATTTTAAAGGTCTTAAGGGAAAAAAATTTGTATCCTAATGCCATTGGGGTCAGAACCCCGGAGCCAAGAAAGATGCTATTTTTAGCATCAGAATATGATGTGGATGAAAATTTTTAAATGAGGTTTCTACATGTAATTAAAATAAACTATTACGCGGTTATAAAGAAGAGGGGCGGGCATTGTTCTTAATTTGCATAACTTAACAAAAAATTATTTAGCAATTGGATAAAAATTATTTTTTAACTAATACTAATAATATAAATCATACATGTATATAAACTACTGTAGGCTATACGAAAAAAGCTTAATATGAGCTCTAAAAAAACTTCAATATAATTTGAATGTATATATATGAAACTTCAATAGCTAAATTAATGTAATACTAAAAGATTCATAAATATCAGCCTATGGACAATTTTGGACAAAATGAATAAGAATGTAGTCCTGAAAGTTTTCTACAAAGATTTAATTATTATTTAATTTTCCACAACAACTTTTGATTTTCCAACTGAGAATTTAATCAAATATAGAAAATGAACTTATCACGTATAAATATATTTTAAAATATTTATAAATCTAAGTTTCATTTTTTTTAGGGACTTCATTATCGCGAGCTGTTCTGATTTTGAGAATTGAAGCAAACGACAATGTTGCATGCACTAATTTTTGAGTCTTTCTTCGTGATGTCTGGCTACAAAAAAAACTTATGTAGTTATCCTGACAGTTTGAAGAATATAAGAGAGAAAAACAGCTTCCATGACTTCTTATTAAATTAGCTGCGATGGGATATGATATAAATTAAATAAACACACAACTCACTCACTATCTAGCATATACCGGTAGTTGCATAAATACGCGGACTAATTTTTAAATACTTGTATTTCGAGGTTCCTTGACCAGAAATTAAAAATTCTAGCACAAGTAATTCGGTAAATCTTTTGGTTTTTTTTTGGTTTTTTTTTACTCGCATCAAAAAAGTCGTTTACGAGGAATGACGAGTCCAAACGTCATATGGTTGCCACTCTCCTCCGCGCCGGTAGGTCTATCAAGGAGATACTCAATGACACTGGACTATCCAGGACTACTGTGTGTCAAGAAGCCCCCTTTATCTTCTTAGCAGGATGGGGCACCTGCCCATACCTCAGGACTGACTTAGGATTGGATCGCTGCCAACATGCCATTTTGGAACAAAAACATTTGGCCACCTCAATCACCTGATTTGAATCCCCTTGACTACAGTGTGTGGTGGCAAATTGAGAAGAAGGTTTGTGCTATCCACCACCCAAATTTGGACTCATTGAAGGCCAGCGTCAATGAGCAATGGGCAACCATGGAAGACCATTACATCATCACCTTCTGCGGGCGATTGGAGGGTGTCATAGCAGCTGATGGCGGTTATATTCAGTAATTATATTAAATTTAATACCAGAATAAATTTTTTATTATATCATTCTCAAAAAAAAATACGTCATACGAATTTTATTACACATTTAATTATTTGCCACAAATAGTCCGCGTATTTATGCAACTACCGGTATGCAGTAATTCATCTTATTATGTGCTACAGTTCTACTCTGAGTCGAGCAAGGACTTACACTTAAAACTTTCCAACAAATCATTGGTGTTACTTTTCGTCATTAACGCACTTATAACTACTTTATAATTATTTGTTCTCTATTCAATATTAAAATAATAATGATATCAACTTTGGAAAGAAAACAAAATAGACCTATTCAAATAGCACCTACACAAAGACAAAAATTATCATTATCATATTATTTCCATCTATGTACATCAACGTGAGAATCATCCTAACAAATTATTTGGTCTAGAGTCAAATCTTTAACGTTAAATATCTCAAAAATAGCAAAACTTCACTGTACCACCTCAGAATAAAATAAAGTTTTGTAGACATGTTTATTTTTGTTTAACTTATTAAGAACAAATTTGAGATATCGGAAAAAAAAGTCAAGTTGAAACAAATGTTGCAATTTTCCTTTTTTTTTATTCAACTTTATTTTTGTATATATTCGGTATTTACGCTTCTCAGAATGTAGGTTTATTTGAAGGAACAGAATCCCCAAGATGTATGTCAGAGTGAATATATCTGTTTTGTAAAACTCATCTGTCAGTTATAGTATAAATATATTTATTTCTTAATCCTTCAATACCATGCCAGGTTGATAAAAGATATTTTTAATTTAATTTCCTTAATATATAACTCAAACTTGATTTAAGTTCACTGTTTCATTCAAATGCAATTTGTGGAAAAAATACTGACTAATATAACCTGTAAATAGATTTAAACAATAGTTAGTATAGGTTGATAAATTTTTAGCCGTGTTTGAATCAAATTAACTCGATGAGTAATTATGTTCATAAGCAAAAAGTGTTGCAACTGTCTCTAATTTTCCTTTTCTGAAGTAGAAGGGGTTTCTCTTTGCATATAATAAATATTGCACTCTCTCTTTAGTGATACCTTTCATATCCTTAAATTAACTTTTAAGCTTTCGAATTTATAATGTAATACATTTTTTATTTTAATTGGGTGTCTCTTTTAAATTCGTGACGGGGTCAATGTTTTCAAAATAATATATTTCTTGGGTGTATGAGTATAAAAAACATTAAAAGAATGGTTAATGTTATTTAAGTTTTCTTGATATGAAAAGAAGTACGAAAATAATTTGATCATATAGTTAATATGATAATATTAATAATCCCTTAATGATATTAATGGTAACGAGACAAAAAAAAATTTTTACAAGAACATAAAGGCAAAATTTCATGGAGGTTGGTTTAAAAAAAAAATGTTCCAATATCTTATATTGAAAATTCGGTAGCCTACATATTAATTAAACTAATTGAAGTAACAGGGACTTTCGTTAGACCGTCATAGGGGTGGGGAGCTAACTCATTTAATTACTTATTACATATTTTTTTGGAGGAGAGGAAATAGTCTTCTGCAGACGCCCTTAGTAAAGAAATGATATCTTTAAAAATATAGTGTTTTAAACTAATCATTAGATATTGTTAATGAATATCACATATATTTATTCGAAATACTTAAATAAATTCATAAAACTATTATCATAGCTAATAATATCTTAAAAATCGAAGGATAATAAGGATGTGTAAAAAATATATTGTACCCAATAAATATTATTGTTGATCTTCAGTACATTTTTATACTTAAATTGTAGATAGCCAATACAGGATAATTTTCCCCAACTTATGGACTAATTTATATTTAATAATAACGAAAAAGATCAAATTTTACTACAAACCCTTCTTGACAAAAGTTGGATTGAATGTGTTGCAATTATTATGTTCTCATATAGATCTATGACTTCCAAACCGAAACCAAACAAAGATATATGTACCGGGTGTTACATTGAAATATGAACACTAACTTATTCAATAATAAATAAAGCTTGAGGGATTGAAATTAATTCATATTTCGTTATATTAAAAAATTAACAATTTGTTACTAAACAAAATAAACTTGAGCCCTCCAGCTTACGTAAAAGTTCAGAAAATGACACGTGAACATGATTGACAATTTCAGTCACTCACTCCAAGCAGTTGGGCGTCTCCAAGACAACTGTCTACACCGTCAGTAAGTCCGAAACGTTAGAGGGGAAGAAGGGCTCTGTCAAAAAGGTCAATTTGGATATGCATGAGTGAAAGAAAAATGCCATGATGCCTATGCAAGAGATCTCAAGGTTTCACACCAGACTGTTCATAAAGCTATCAAAGAAAGACCCTGTTGAGGTTGGAGAAGCCATTTTTGACTCCAGAAATGAAATAAACCCAACTTCCTTTATTGCTGGATTCTTTTGAATGAGCTTTGAAGGAGTATTTTGAGGGTTTTTTTTTACACTTTTGGATTCCTACATGCCTAATGCCAACCCCTCTACATACACCTTTTTGTGTGTATGTAGATGTGAATGCCTGAAGTATCTGTCATCAGGCCTTCAAAACCACCATCAGCCAGCACTTGGACACTATGACAAAGGACTACATATTCAGCGTGTGCCGGCCTTCTGCTCTGCCTAGAGGCCATCATTGCCGCTAGGGATTGCTACATTAATTACTCAGAGAGCTTAGACACACAGCTATTTATACTATTAATTTTGTTGAAATTCTATTGTTAATTAATGTATTATATCTTGACGAATTTTAAAACTCAAAGTGTTCTGATTCTAGTGCTGATTCATATATTTTAAATATGTTATTATTCTCTATATACACAAATGGAAGGGTGTATAATGAAAATGATTATCAAGGAACACTCTGTAGGTAAACACTAAGGATTAAATAATAATTTATGCATTAAAGTCTTCAACTAGAATTATTAAAGCAATTAGGTATTAAACTATCCACCAAGGGTTTTATTAAGAACCATGCATCTAACAACTTAAAGGGGATTAATGAACTTTATTAAATTGAATAAAAATGCGCAATAGATTACCTTGGAGATTAATTTAATATATAAATATTGGAGTAGCTCCTATGTAAACTAAACTAATTATATATTTACTCAAAATGCAAGAGGCATTCTTTTGTATGATTAATAGCATTGAAGTTTTCGCAACTAGGGTCTTTTAGATAAAAAATATACATATTATACTTACATACATTGGTCATTCATAAGAAGAGTGCAAGGGAAAGGCTGGTTTGAGACATATGGTACTACTGAATTAAGACTCTTAATGACATTAACTGCCCGTTATATGATCTTGCGAGGAAAAAATGAATTACTGACATACAGAAGAAATCCTATTAGATTTAACTTAGCTTTTTTGCAAAGAATATATTATAGGTATACATAAATCTTCTATAATCTATTATTATAGTTGTATGTCACCTAATAAAACTTATAGTTAGGGTAATTATTTAAAAAATGGAGACATATACAAAGTTTAGACATAAATAAAATTTATATTGAATAAGAATTAAAAACAGGGAAGGAAGAGAATTAGCGAATAAGTCTTTTTATGGTGAAGGATGAATATTATAGCGTTTTTCTATTTTTTAAAGTTGACCAAATTCAAAATTATCATGGATCATGAGATGTTTTAAGTTATTGGTAATGACTTCGTAAATTATTTTGTCTGTGCCATCAAAAACCGTTACCTTCCATCTTGGCAAGGTTTCAACGTGCCAGAAGTAATTCAAAAAGAGATCAAACGCAAAAAAGAAAGAAATCTTATCATAATTAGGATATAAAAAAAGAAAAAATATTTTGTATTTTTTTTCGAATTTACAGGAATTTGTTTGACTTTATTATTTAGTCGGTTTTTGTATGTAAAAACTCATGAATCAACTATTGTTGGCAAACAAATATAATTAAATAAAAATTTATTTTCTATTTATTCAGCTATTTATATAACTGAATTTTTCAAGAACAAGATACAAATAGCAATACATAGTTTTTAAATCTTTAAATAATCAGTAAATTAATTAATGATATCAGACTTTTGAAAGTTTTTATACAATTGTTATATTGAATGATTTGTTATAATTAAATTTTTTGTGTCTTTTTTCTTTATCATATGTTTTCAATGATTCCTTCATTGGTGATGCTATATTTCTTTCAACTATTTGAGAATCTTACGGAATATTTGGTAAAGCTAAATCTTCACTCTGTGCAAATTTTAACAATTCATTTTTTGTTGCATAAAATATTATAGGATGTTAAGTATAGTAATTTTTAGGAAATGTATTCGAGTTTATTCAATCTAGGTAACTAGTAAGACGCCTATTTAGAAATTATTTTGCAGGAAAAAAAAAATTTGCCTTGACATTTTTGCCTTGTTTTATGTTTTTCTCAGATGATATCAACTGGTTTGAATCAAACAAGGCACGTATAGGGACATTTTCTGGATATACAAAGCAGAAATATGAACTTTTTACATGAACAATTTGAAATTTGAGAGCTGCATAAGATTTTGGGGATTTTGTTTTCCCTTCATAGTACTCAAATATTTTTTTTAAAGTCAGTTAGTTCATGTAAAGTAAAGAAATAAACAACATCAAAAACAAATAAATCTCAGAAAAAATATTATCTAGAGAAAAGAAACAATAAATTTAAGTAAATTTAAAAATCATTCAAGATCAAAATTGAATAAAAACTTTCAAAAGTCTGATTTCATGAATTAATTTTCTGATTATTCAAAGATTTAAAAAGTATATATGTTTATGGTCATTTGTATCGTTTTCATACTAAAAATTTAATTACATAAATAGCTGAATAAATATAAAATCCATAGTTTTTAATTTATTTTTGTATGCTGTCAATGGTTACTTCAAGAGTTTTTACTTACAAAACTGACTACATAATAGAGTAAAAAAAGTTACGAATAAGTTCAGAAAAATTATAAAATAATTTTTTCTCTTTTAATGCTTTACTTATAATAAAACATTTTCTTTTTTTAATTTGATCTTATTTTGAACGCTGGAACTTTGACCGGATGGAGGGTAACAGTTTTTGATGGCACATAAAAAAAGAATTCAGGACGTCAATACCAACATCTAAACACATCTCATGATACATAATAATTTTGAATTTGATAAACTTTGAAAAATAGCAAACACTTTAATGAATATATTTCTAATTATAATGGCCAAAGGGATGGAAGAACATCAAACATTGTCTATCGACATGTAATACTAAATTTTGGATTTATTTACAACGTTAATAAAATAATTCAAAATAAAATAATACGAGTTTGTCCTAGTCTTTATATATTTTTGTTTTATTACGTTTTTTAGTACAACACAGGGTTTTATTATTACAATTATTCTTATTGTATATATTACTGCTATACAGAGAAAAATCTTCAACATTGAAGCTACGATTCGAGAAGGAAGAATACTGTTAAATTATAAGTACCTAAATATATATACATTTATTTGATTCTGTATTAAAAAAAAGGATACTAGTTATTTGTATTTTATTCAAATTGCATTTTATACAAAACAAACAATTTTTTTTTCTTCCATATTTACATATTTTATAGAATATTGAGATAAAAAATTTATCCCAGCTAGAGAAAATAATTTTTTTCCCTATTAAGCCAATATTAAGATTAAATTTCAAAAAAGTTTTAAGAATAAAAAATGGCAAATGACATCCTTCAATTTTCAAATTGAAAAATATCTTAACAGTTTACTAAATAATTTTGAATTAATTTAATTTTTAATCGCTTATCCTTTTTTTCCGGCCTTTATTTGTCGCATTTATTTAATGTAAACTATATTACATTAGTATAACTGAATTCAAAATGAAATCAATAAAAAGGCCTAAAAAAACTTCATAGTTACAGCATAATTACATTCGTTATTCAAATGGTACATAAATAATCTCAAATAAAATACCGCCATAAACTGAATAAAACACGTATACTATGTTTTGTAATATGTATTTATCCATTATTGTTAATTTTGCCAAATGACAAAAAAGTAAAATTATGAATAGAAACTATTCCATATGTTGATAACAGTGATATTGTTAGTTAACTTATATATAAATTATTTTATTTTTTCTTACTATTTTTGAAGGAAGGTATATTGTAATGGAGATCGAATTGTAAATAGAACAAAATGGTTCAAGATATTCCCTTCCAAATCAAAGAAACAAAAACCAAAAAAAGTGCATTATACTTAAACAATTGACGAATGATCGTTTTATTTATATGTGTAAAGTAGTTAATCATTTATTTATAATCATAAATTTATATTATTATATAAAGATTATAATTGGTTAAAAAATGAAATAATTAAAATGGAAGACATATTATTATTTTTCTACTTCTTGTTTCTACTGAAGTTTAATAATATCTTCTATATATTTAACAGTCTAGGAGCTATCACATATTGCTTGATACAAACAAAGAAAAGGATGTGACAAAAAAAATTGAAAACAAGATATTTTGGATTTGATTATAGGAATATGTTATATTTCAACATGTTATTTATAAAACCCAAAATACAAAGTTTTGCTTCATACACGTTTAGAAATTGCATTTGTCATAGAGGTAAACATTAACCAAATTTGTTAAAGTTTTATATTTGTATATACTTAACTAGTGGCAGTACAAACATTAGGTTTTGCGGATTCTGATAATACTGAGGCAACTGCATCACCCTAATACACCCATCATGTGGGTTCAACTTTTCTTTGTTTGTGGACTTCAAATAGAATTGACTGAAATAGTATCGACTCTCTTTTTCTCTATGTAGACAATCTGTAAATACATCATTGCTTTAATATTTATCGAATACAAATACTAATAAAAACATTGAAAATCAATATTTGTACTTAATTGTAGAAATCTTATGTACGCTGTTCATATTCAATGTTTGCACATACATTGTATAGTTACATCGATTGCTTTGTTTTGTATAAAGAACAATAAACAATGTGCGCCGAAAAAATAATTTTTTCAAGAGGCAATAAAACAAACTTTTTTCCGGAATAAAATAGTATTTATTATCTGATGCAAACAAATTACTTAAGCTTAGAATTTTTTTATTACATTAGATCTGATGGCACCTATTTCAGTTCTGTAGTATAATTATTAATGGAGATGTTCGCGTCTTAAGAATATTTTATAAATTGCAAATTATGAAAATGAATTGAAAAAAGTAAAATTATACAAAAAAAAAAAATTCGAAAATTTTTTATTCCTTTAAAATATAATTTATGTTAAATTTTTCTAATGGGAATTAATAATAAAGGGTTCACCTAATAATTTTACGTTACAAACGTTCGTTTTATAAAAGTTTATGGTGTCATAAATTAATGTATTTTACTAAATCTTTATTATATCTTGTGTATATCGTATTTTTGCTCTAACTTCTATGGAGATAAAATTTTTTCATCTAATTTATGTATTAAACTTGATCTACATTAGTTTCTGAGTTATTAACAAATTCAAGAGTTAATTTATATTTTTTGACGACAAGCTATGATTTATATAACAGTCATCAATAATAAAAAATTGATAGGAGTTTCAGAGACTTTCAAACTTTTACCTGTTTCTGTAAAAAGATACAAAAAAAATTAAAAGATTTGGTGAATCGGAACACATGCACCTACAGGGTTAGGGAGCCAAACGTTGAATCAAAAGGTTGCTTCTAATAATACTTCAATAATCACAACAACAAAAAATTCACAAAACATGTAGAAAAGACATTTGCACAATATGGAAAATCTTCATAATCAATCATAACCTTTACTCGTCGACGGAATGCCTTACTAGAGTTAATGTGCAACATCTCAGACAAGTTTTCCCAAGCAGCCACCATGGTGTCCTCTAGTGAGTACTTATTGTGAGAAAGAGTTTTGATGGGTTCTCTTTCTAAAGTGGTAAACTGGACACAGCAAAGTCCAGCAGATTCAAATCTAGCAAGGAAGGGTACCACATCTCTTTTCCTCATCCTCACCACCTCAACTTCAGCATCTAGGGTATCTGAAATGGAATGTCATTGGTGTCTTGCTCACTGATGATGACGAGAAAGTTGAACCAAAATGTTAAAAACTAATCAATATACCTTTTCATGATAATGAAAAGATTATCATTAACTAATAGTCCACGTTTAGCTGCACAACCAAGACAAAATCTTTTTTTTTTATTTAGATATTCTAAGGAAAGTAGTAATACTTAATCATATATATTTTGAAAGAAATATATTACAAAAATAACTTTATATGCCACAAAACCATACGTTTTAGGTTAAAAAGATTATTTCCTTGATTCTTGAAATAAAACATTTAGAAACACATGATCTCACTACAAGAATAAAAAAAGTTGAAATCTTGTAAAATAGTTTTATCGAGGTTTAAAAGAATGTTTTGATGGGTTTTTATTATCTATCAACTGCGACTCTTACATTGATATTCATCAAGTCGATACAAAAGGGAGTGGTGCCGTTTGACTGGAAATGCGCAAATATTATCCCAAAACAGAAGAAAGGAAGCCATAAGGATGTTCGTAATTACCGACCAATTTCCATTACGAGCCAGATCTTTTGCTTATTGGAGAAGCTAATCAATTCTGAAGTGAGAAACTTTTTTTGAAAAACACAATTTGATATTTCCCAGACAGCATGGATTCCGAAGTGGATGGTCTTGTGTTAGAAACCTGTAATCATTCTGGTATGATGTCACTCGAAGTAGGAACTCCTCACTAGATATATATGCCTTATACTTCGAGTTCTGCAAGGCGTTTGGCAAGGAGCTGCTTGGAGGGCTGGAACACAAACTATATAGTATTAAGATTGGGGGTGAACTATTGTAGTTTATTTCATCTTGGCTCGGAAATCGATAACAACAAGTTCTAATAAACGGCATTGGATCAGCTTCAATAGATATCCCATTCTCTTTACCTCAGGGTAGTGTCCTTGGACCTACCCTCTTCCCGGTCTATATTAACGACCTGTGTGACAACCTCAGAGCCTAAATAAATATGTATGCTGACGACACAAAGTTTGTTTACCACTCAAAAGTTAAGGCTGAACATGACTTCAGAGAATTTCTGAGATAGAGCGACCGTTGGAGAATTTCTACAAATAATTAGGAAAGCTCCTTTAAGATATTTCGAAGCGGTGCTGTTGATCTTGGAGGGATGAACAATGTGGGTTTATTTAAGGATGTAAGAGTGCATATATCTTCAAATTTGAAATTTAGCACTTACATTTACAATATTGTTAGAAAAACAAACAGAGCGCTTAGGTTTATTAAAAGGAGTTTGAAACCCAGAAATATGAAACTGATGAAGAAACATTATGAGGCTAACGTTACGCCTATTTTAAATTACACTTTTCAGTTGTGGACTCTAATATATAAAAAGGAAATCAGATCTCTTGAAAATATACATAAACACTTTATTAGGATGGTATGTGGCGATATATTCTATGAGGTTGGTTTACATCTATTCGGACTGTTGTTGCTTGAAAAAAGGAGGAAACTTCAGGATGTGGTTATGATTTTTAAAGTTATTAATGGGCTGACTATATGTAATATCACGCCCAAAGTATGTAGTAAGGTGACAACACTAGATCGACTTCCGAGTTTTACTTAAATCAGCCATCGGCAAATACTCCTTACCTACAACATAGCTTTTTTTAATCAAACTTTATGGATATGGAACAGCCTCCCCGAAGAGGAGAGAAGAACGTCTTCACTCTATGGTTTTTTATAGACATTTAAAAAGTAATCCACATCTATTTTAATTCCACACCACATTATATCATTTCATTTTACCATATTATTTCATTAGATTTTATCATATTGTTTTATTATACCCCATCATCATGTTTTATTATAAAGTGTCTTAGTCTGTATATAATATATATTAGGTTTTCCTAATATATTGTTTTACAGATAATATATTATCTACTGTCAACATATTTTGTATTTGTTTGGTCTAATTACACTTTACATTGTACAATTTAAAGGTAAAAAATATTGAATTTTTACCTGGTGCTTATAGTATCATCTATAATCACTACTATTTGAAAATATTTATGTTTCATATTGATAAAATATTCATTTTAATGTTAGAGGGGGCTGGACACCAAGACAAGAATTTAAATTAACATTTCAATGGTACGGACGGTAGCTGATTACAAAATGAAAAATTTCATGACTTTTTTATTCAATTATTTTCCAATTATCTTAGAGATTTTATTAAGAATTATTTTTTAAGGTGTATATAATCAAATTTAATTGATTTCTAAAAGAGGCATGAGTGTTGTTTACTTATATTAGTTTTGAAACAAAGCATTAAAACAATACAGCTCCATTAATGAGAATTTTATTTAATATACAATATAAGTAGTTTTTGTGATGCAAATCTGTGTATTTTTTGCTGCCTATTTCTTTATTTTTATTTTTTTAAAGCACTAATATTAAGAATAAATTTTATTTTCCTCAGCTGTTGTCTTTATTATTCTAATATTAACTTCTAAGTACTGAATTTTATTTTAATCTTCATTTAATTAGTTCGTCTTTGCTCATAAAAGATGGAGAATAATCCTAAAATTTGTTTTGCGGAGTTATAATTGTATGTCATTGTTGGACTCAGAGTAGAATAGAATTATACATCAAATAGTATTTTTGATTTGTTTTCAAGGTAAAGTGAAAAAATACTATAATTTTATTTTTTTGATGGCCAAAATCTGAAATAAACAAATCAAAGATAAATATCAAATCTACAACGAGATAACATCCACAGCTACTCATGTAGACTCACTATTACATTAGCTTTCTCTTGCGTAGGTTTGTTCTCTTCTTGCCTATCTTGTTCTACTACTTTGGAACATTCTGAAAATGTTTATCAAATTTAGCAATACCAGTAAAGTACGAGCTTATTTTTACAACTCCTTCTGTTCAGTCATTAATGACATTTATGTCATTGATCTTTGATATGGGAGACATATCAGGTCACAAATTTATCCACTTTTTGACCGTTTTGTTCGGGAAATTCGTCTGTAAGCCCAGCAGTGGGAATTGAACCAGGAGTAGCATGAAACTAAATCTGTGGATGTCGTAGACTGTTTTATGTCAATTGGAAAAAATTGCAGAGCCTGAACCAAAGCGATACGTATGTATGTCTTGTCTGACACCGACTATTCATTACTATGAGCCTCTTAGCCATATTGTGTTGCTCACTTGGTAGAGTTAAATCAATGAAGAGGGGAAGTGATACTATTTATGCGGTTACATACCACAGATGACGAGATAGAGCAGATATATCACACTTAGACGCGGTTGAAAAGATTATTTTAGATTGTAGGGATTTCTTGTACAGACACAAGTCATCCCAAGGAGCATTAACAGCTATGGTACATCTATTTCACCATGAACTGTATATAAAACATATACAATAGAAAAAAATATAAATTATCAATCTAATATTTGCTATAAATGGTTCCAGGTGACAAATACATCATATTGTTGATTTTGTAAAATCCTTAACTAGGGCTTCGGAAAAATTTATTCAACTTCAAAAATATTTTATACGGTGTGATTTTATTATAGGTACGTACAATATTTTTATCATACCGCCAAGGCAATATCTTTTACTTGGGGGTCTGATGCACTCCACCATACCTCTAAACTGTTACACCACCTTGCAGATAATATTTATTTTTAAGTTTGTCAATGCCTTTTCAAATCGAAAAAATACCAATATATCCAAAATACTTTTGTTATTGAAATGAAACAATAATTTTCGATATATGATAATTTAAATAATTGTGATAAATAACAGTTTTTCTAAAATATCCGGAAAGTCTGAGTTCTTGAGATAAATGATTTAATATTGTGTAAAATTACGAGTAACTTGGGGATCTTATGAAGCTAGAACAACCTTTACAACGATACATAGTCAAAAAGGCTTGAAGCATTTATACGTTATTGTACCGGGGATTAAAATGATAATTATTTCATACAAATACGAATGATAACTTTTTTTTTCAGATACTCAATTTCTTTATGTACTTAATTAACTTATATTATGTAAAATTATTGAATAAACAGCTTATATTTTTATTTCATTTTGACATTGGATTAAACAATGCATTTTTGATTATTCTAACTAATTCATTCTTGAGTAACTCATCCATTATTATCTTTTTTGGGACATGATTTATTGAACATATTATTTCTAGTTCTATACTTTTAATTATTTTATTTTCCTATATATAGTTATAAGAATGTTATTGACTGCAATGAATGATAATATATTTTACTGACATAAATATTAAAAACTATATCTATTAATAGAATTAGCAGTAAGGAGAACACATTCCCCAATGCAAAATAATTACAGGGTGTCCCAATGATTTGTGAATTAACAATGAAAATGTTTCATTGACTGATAAGATGTTTTGGTGATTTTTGTCCGTCCTATCAATGGTTTGAAAGGATGCCTCAAAGAACTCAAAAGTAGTATTGACAAATTGGTAAATTTCTGCATTAGTCAATGTAACCTTTGTTTTCACCAGGCTGCAACCTTCTTGACTATGGTATCTCGGGCTCTATTGATTTTTTTATATAAATTAAAATAAATTTATTAAATCACATTGTCTTACTATTTTCATATTTTGAAAATATTGATAAAGTTGAGATTTGAGGCATTTGTTCACGATTTGCAGGGACACAAACAATGGACAAGGGATTAATATTTGACTAAATTTGCTTTATGGAATAGTTCAACATTTTTGATAGAATGACGTACTTGGCTAAAACCCATTAATTTTTTCCATTTTTTCTCTTTTTGATGGAAATATTGGGAGATGTAATGAAGATTGGATTATGTTCGATTTACTTGATCATAATTATAACTTTTTATTAATGGTGTGATACACAAAATCTCTAACTTTGAAGATATCTGCAATATTTATTAATAAATCAGACTTCAATTAACAACAAAATGCTGCAGTATCTACTAATAAATATTGGGTTTATTTCTTTCTTTATAACACTGGAACTATTGTTAAGTAATTATGAAAATTCGGTATAATTTTAAGCTTACTCATTTATTTGGATTTGGTAATCTGAAAAATGATTTTTTTTCTTAACCTATCTTTATTATTATTGAAATCCTGAGTATTAAACTTCCTATTTTACACATTATATTATATTTAAAACCTGAGTTAACATTCGTTTGTGCTCATAAAAGACGTAGAATAACATTAAGGATTAGTTTTGTAGTAATAATATGTCCTTGTAAGACTCAAAGTAGAATTTTATATATAGATCGGAGTAATCCTTGTGAATGTGATATTTTACTTCCTTCTTCTATGTGTCAGGTAATTTAATAAAATGTCAAATTTTAATTAGGCTGCTCTCCCTCGAAATATTTTTTAAATTGACAGGATTAATATATTGATTTTTGGTTTTTTAACATACTCAAAATACAAACAATTTCAAAACTATAAAAATGTAAATTACGGTGCATCAAACGCTCTTATGTTCTTGGATTTCTTTCTTATTGGATCTCTTAAACGTGACACTAGGTGATATTTATACAAATGATTTTAATAATGAAATAATACCATTTTATAATCATAAATCAGAAGAATTAAATGGCATGGATAAAACTTTTAAGGGGCTTCTTATCTAAAAAAAAAAATACATAAATATAAATCTAGATTTATGACCACCAATTATAACTCATATGACATCAATATATCTTTGAATTTGATAGTTAATCCTCTCATATCGTGCACAAGTCGATCTTTATAATTATATAATCCCTTTATTGTTATTAGAGAAAGGAGAAATTTCAAATGTGAATGTTTTCTATAAAGTATTGCTATTAAAACTATAACAAGACTTTTTTTGTTAAGTAATATTTCCAATTTCATTTTTTTGTGGTTTTTTGTAAGCTATAAAATGTTTAAATTACTAATAAAGCCTTAAAACGACTTTTCTGCATAGTTTAGTGTTTTTTCTTTTCAAATATAGATTTTTAGTTTTTTAAGTTTGCCGGTTTGTATTTCAACGCCTCCTTTTTTTTTTTGTGTACGCTTAATATTTTATAGCCGTGCTACTACTTTACCAATAAAATTATAAAGTATCAACGGGCGTCTGTATTTAAAGCTCAGTGCATCATATTAAAATTAATTTATATTCAAATAACTCTGGGTAATCATGCAGACTTTGTGGAGATACAAAAGGGACGTTAATTCATTAATGGGCAGAGTATGATGCTCTAGAGCGGAAAAAAGGAACTATGGAAAACTCGGCTGAATAAAAGATAAATCTTACACTTTATGGTAGCTGTTAAAAAGACGGGCTATTTTAATGACGTTATTTAAAACGGTGCTACTATTTGTAAAGACTATATTAGGTTCTTGTATTGTTATAATATACTCAGAATCTAATTTCTTTGTAGAAAATAACTGATATCTGATAAGTAATAATTACGTCAAACTTAATAACAAACAGTTTTAAGTATAATTCATAACTTATTTCTTCTTAAAAGTTAGTATATAATCAAATGAATCGGCTACAATGCTTAGAAAATTTATTCTTAACGCTTATTGATAATACAAAAAAAACTATTGAACAAGTGAGTTTTCAACATTACAAAGAAAAAATAATTACAGTTGTATAAGAAAGTTTAAAAAATGTTTATATTTGCTTAAGTGATTCCCTAATTCCCTCTTGTGTCAACGGATTTTTTTATTATGTATAATCAAAATACTAAAGTTACGTAATAGAGTTGAAATCTTAACATTAATTAATTCTTTTGATGTACTTTTTATTTCTAACTCAAACAAGTAAAAATTCTACAATTGAAAATTGAATAATATTAACATAATAAATGCTTTACATGTGAAACATAACGTAGCAATTCCTATCTCTCAACCAGCATAAAGCATCATTACAATGAATAAATATTACCAAAATTCGATTTTCTATAGTTATACTCGTAGAGAAGGCTGATCTTTTGTGTTCAAACTCCGGTAAATGTGCACATGTGCACTATGATTGCACATAATAACAGATATATATATATATATATTTTTGTTGGTTTAGACGATTGCGTTGCCCTTTGACGTTCTTAAAATTTTACATTTTGTTTTGGAACAAAACGGGATTTTGCTTTAATATAATATGTATAATACTAATTACAGCATGTTAGTAAAATAAATAAATTTATTTAAGTTAAACTTCCATCAATAGTTTTTTAATAGTTTATGATAAATCATTTTTTATATGTCTAAAAAAAAAGATAAAATTATTTAAATGAAATGCAGCCATTTTGGCTATCTTTCTGTAAATCTGTACATCTCAGCCAATAAGCAGCTACTGATATCTACAAAAAAATTTTTTTATTTAGATTAGCAAAGAAAAAAATCTTCAATAAAACCATCAAGTATATTGTTGACGTGAAAGATAAAATATATTCAGATCTCCTGCAAACTTCAAATTTGATATGTTATCATCTGGAATATGAATAAAAAAAGTATTGAGAGCATCTTCATCAATTTCAAGCATAATTCAAGGAATTTTACAAAGATTTAGGCATTAAACATGAGCTTGCATCCTCATAATCACCTTTATCAAACAGGTATGCATAAGTTGCCGTCAAATTCATGAGGATGATCTTCAAAAAAATATAATAACTGGGCTTCATGTCGTAACGTGAAAAATGACTTCGAATGAAATTAGTTCTAAATTCACTCTGATTACTGAAAAACCCAGACTATAAGAAATTCGTTTTGACTTTGGGACTCAAAAATGAATTTAATAAATATCTTAAATATTTTGTAAAAAATGGTACTGCCAAGTTAAATATATATAACCTATTGAAACATTGTTTCTTCGTACAATTCATAAATTTTTATTTGTTGGAATTCTTACAAATGTGTAACATCAAAAGCTTATTAAATCTTTTAATAATCATCTTTTTTTCTTTCTAGTTAAGGTAAAATTAAATCCAAAATTAATTAAAATGTATATTCATTTGATATTATTTTTTTTTAAATCTAGAAATATTCTAATATTAGTTTTGTATACATTTTTATAAATATTACAAAAAAAAAGTTTAGTGATAGTGCTTTTTTCAACAAAAGTTAAGCTGTTAAATGCCTAATTAAATTTTTCCTTAATTTAATTTATTTGATATATTAAAATAGAAAAAAGTATCATTTTTATTTTTCGAGTTCATTTAAATTTATTTTGTAAATAAACTTAATTTTATGTAATCTTTATAAGTTATTCATCTTTATATTTTTTAATGTCATGTAGTTCATTATCATGACAAAAATATTGTATACCTGTTTTTAAAACTTTATCAATTAATATCTACAAATACACTTTAAACACTTAGTACAGACTGACTCTGTATTTCATATATTAATACATGTTTACACATACTTCCCATTTACACGTTGATACTTATTTCATATATGTAATCTCCGTCCCAGTTTGATCTTACTCGAATTCTTTTCGACCTTCGGACTTTGAGTTCATGTGTACCCACATTGTCTTCCACATATTCTATATCTTCAGCCTCAAGAAATAGATTTCTAATTCTCTCTTTGTAGGCATCCTTTTTAATGTATAATTTTATTACATAGGTTTTTTCAAAATTTCTTAATTACTGTGCAACTGCGCATGATGCATTTCAATTAATATCCTTAAATAGACATGAAACACTAAGAACAGACTCACTCTGTATTTCATGTATTAATACATATTTATATATACTTCCTATTTACACGTTGATACTTATACCATAGGAACATCCAAGCTTTGGATTTTGAGATAAAAAAAATATCTTGCGGACGAAGATATAATTATTGACCTTAAATCTAAGTTTGTAAGTATTTTAACGCTTAGTTATCTTTGATGCAATGAGAGCCTTGGCACATAACAAAGCAATAAATTTATTTTCTTCCACTACTCTAAACAGGGATTCTTATCAGTCTAATGTCAGGTAGTTTTAACATTCTTACAAATTTTTTGTACACTTCGGATACCTCCTCACTATATCATGGTGAACTTTTCATTTTCAGGAGCGTAGGCATGGGATGTTCATGATTTCTTCCAGATCTCATCAGGGGAAAAAATATCTTTCCTTGGTTTAATATTGAGTCCAAGTTTTTATGGAGGTTGTTAACCGTACCGTTAGTACCCTGCATTGTTTCAATCTCTAAACTTAGGGATTTATCAAGATTTTTCAAAAATGTTGGAAATAAATTCTGCTTAATTATATTTACCGTTGTTGTCGAATCATAGATAGGTTTGGCATACTATACAATCCATTGAACAGCAGCCCATGAGGGAGACAGGAATGCAAGTAATTGGAGAGGTCTGAGCTGAGCATTAAACACGGATATATGCACGATTTAGAGATTACAGATCTCCAGTCGACTTCAGGTGTGGTCGATAGGTGAATTAGAACCTTGATATAAATTTTAGCCAAAATTTTACTTAAGTATACTAAATATCCACCTAGACCTTTTCTCGATACTTAATTTTTTTTTTTTTCAAGAGTGAAAAATAAGGACAACAGCATTGGAAAGTAAAAAACAAATTCTATCAAAATAACTAACTAGAAAAAGCTAGTTTTACCTTCTAAAACAAGTTTTAATCACATGTATTCATAGATTGAGACACTATCCTTAGCTGGTTTTACCTAGTAAAATCTGAAAATGGTACAAATTTTTTTGCTTTTGAAGCCTACCGATTGATTGTTTGGAAATATATTTTTACACTATTTACTTAGAGTATTTATTGTTAATTATATTTCGGTTAGAAGGATAGAAATACATAAAAGACTAAAACATCTTACCATTAAAGAATCAAATATATATTTTTGGATTGAAATTAATTTTTAGATTGTTTCAGCTCCACTTCTTAAACTAATCCAAACTCAAACTTTCTTCTCCTTTTTTTCAACCAGATTGGTTTTCCAGATACTTTATAATTTTTTTAAATATATTAAGAGTACGCCAAATTTCAATAAGTTATATCTTCTGGAACTGCAGTTCAATTTCAACAAATTATGTGTTTAAGATTAGCAAAAACGTAAAAAAAGATTAGTATTTCAAACTTGTTGGAATTGATCTATTTTCGACTATGATCTTTGATCCTAAATTTGAAACATGAATGAAATTTCCTCTTAACAAGTTTGAATTATTTTTTTACCTGTAAATGTGATTTACAATAGATATTAATGTGGAAAGTTTACTATTTTGGAGATGTTTTGATTTGAATAATTAATTAATCATAGTTTATTGTTTTAATATTGGATATGTATACTAAGGTGACTATAAAATCATTCTTTTTTTTTGGAAAAGTAAATGGTTTATCTTGAAAAGTGGTACATGATTTTACGAAAAAAATATATTAAAAGTTTCAACATTTAAAAAAAATATTTAGTGGCAGCTCAAGAAAACACTGAGTATTTTCTTGAATTATCCCAATATAATTTAAATTACAGCTTTTTTTGTCGAAATAATAAATTGAGCACACTAAATTTACAATAAAATATATTCCATAACTATTTCAGCAAAAATAATTTCATATATTTAAAATAACGTCTATTGAAGTTGACTTAGATTTAGTTCATGACCTTTTCTTATTTCTTTAGCATATTGCAACCCAACTATTGGATTGATAATTATGCAAATTTGTAATTATGTTTAATACTCATTAAATTCAATTTAAAAAAATGTAATTATTATGGCCAAAATGACCTTTTCACGGAAAGTGGTCAATTAAGTTCAATTTTAACACATAAGGCCACCAATAACAATTTAGGTATTCCTAGTCTACGATGGTAATTACAAAAAAAATATATATCTTTTGGTTTGATTTTTTATTAATTTTTTTGACAATATATATAATAAATGAACATGTACTTACTTGATTTAAATTTACATAATTAGATGCAAGATTTTTTCAGTTCAAATTATTAAACATTTTAATTAAATTTATTTCCAAACCAGTAGATTTATATTTTTTTATATTATCATAATTATAAATAATTTCTATTTTCTTATTGTAAGACTTAAACAAATGCTAATGACTTTTAGTAAATAATTTCTTTTTGGTGTTAGAATATATCTTTTTCACTTCAACTGAGATGTACTGGCTTTAAATACAAACGGTCATTGCTCCATAATTCTTTCTAAGGTTAAGTAGCCACGCAGTTTTATATAATTTAGCATTTGCTCAAAAATGATGTATTGACGATTAAACTTTACAATAAAAAAACATAGATAAACAATTATTTAATGACTTTAAAAAAAGTCAAGTAGGACTGTAATATTTTTAAAAATACCGTAATTATATCAACATAACCTTCATATAATCGATTTGTATAGTAAATTTAATTATACTCTGAGTTGTTAAGATAATTTTTTTTAGATGATTTGATGTGGAATACTCACATTTTTTTGAGGCATACATTAAGAAGAGAAGTATACAACTAATTCAAATTAGTTGTATTAATTATATAAAATTTTTATTTGTACGTAAATGAGAGCAAAAGTTTCCAGGGTAAACATCTTAGAACCAAAAAATAATGTCAGCTACTCACACTAAACTATAAATTTACATTTATTTACCTAAAGTAACTGTTACATATTTTTAAAATAATCGTGCAATAATAATTCTATGAAAGGATTTCTTTTTTCAATATTATTTCTATATGTACACAACAAACATGATAAATGTTAAAGTTTGTAAATGAATTACCATCATTCAGATGTGCTTCAACATGGATAAATTAATACTTATTCTATAAAAAAACCTTATTTTATACTTTGGTATTACTTAGCCATTTCAACTGAAAGGAATTTCTTCATGTTTATTTAATTAAATAACGAAGAATTATTCAAAGAAGAGAAAATTGAAGTGATGTCAAATAACACAATTTATTTAAATATACATAAAATATATTCAAGTATTTTATATTGCTTAATTAAAAACATAAATGGAGATTTTTCTATTAGAAACGTGATACATAGTAGCTGCAATATCTTAAGAATCTTTTCAGGTATTTTCTTTTTCTTTGCATCACTTTAAAAAATAGATTACCTTATAAATTGCAACTATTAATAAACTGGCTTGGCAATAGCAGAGACTTAACCTATCAATGGCGTTCCTCAAAGTACAAGCTCGTATATTCTGGCTTGGATAGTCATTCTCTTATTTACTGATTCGACTGTATTCATGATAGAGATAGGTACTGGTCTATCTACTGTATCTACCATTATCCGTGAATAATGTTGTGTTGGCCCCCTTATATAGGACTGAATACAGCAGTCTGTCCAGTTCCATCCTGGTCATGTCCAGTTAAGTCCTTCATATACGTTCTAAAATGTATTATGTTTGATCCTTGATGACCTCAGTCTACCTTGGCTATGATTTTTTCAATCAGTTCTAGTACTCCCAGTCCTAAAGAAGGACTGACGGTCTTAGGGGCCAGTCCCAAGGACTGATAAGGCCAGACTTAAGACTAAACCTCACTGAATAAATAATGACTTAGCTTTACACTACTAATGGAAACATAAATGTGAACAATACTCGAATATTAACTGCAAAAACAAGTACTTTATTTTTAATTACACGTAGGCTATAATATTTTTAAAAAGTAAACAGAGTTTTTTTGTGTGTGTGAGTCTTGTTGATACCCGAGTATTTGTAATATATCTATCACTATCGACGGGTAATTTTAAATATTGAACCTCTTTATTGTGGACCTTCTTTATTACATGCATTGATAAATAGTAATGGCAGATGAAAAAAAGAGTTCATTACGTTGTGTGACGTCATCACAAGTCCTTTAAAATGAGCAAGAAATATAAACGATGTCGTCGTATAGTTACAAATTGTTTTCACTGGATACCATCAGAGTCCTTAGAACAAAATTGTTGTTTTATTTGTTGTATTTTTTGAGATAAGTGCGATACAAATGGTGTTGTATATTAATTGCATCATAATTACGTAAATTTTTCATTATAATGATGCATTTTCACTTAGACTTAACATCTACATTTTATATTACTTTATGCAAATAATAAACACCGATATTGGAATAAAATAAAAATATTTTTTATAAAGAATTGCTATATTTCTCCGATTTTTTTTATCGATTAGAGACAAAAAAAGTAGGATTATTAAGGAAAATATACTATTATTTAGTTTTTAATATTTATTAAGAAATTTCAACATAATAAGCTGGTTAGGTTTCGTGAATATGAATTTCAATAACAACCAAAATAATTGATTAATTGATATTTATATACTCAGATGTGGTTAATTTTGTTTGGATGGAATATTTGTGTAATTTATATTCTGCAACCTAACCCGCGTGTTATATTTAAATTTCTTAATAAATATTTAAAACTAAATTGGCCCAAAATCAGTCTTCATCAACTTTTTTAAAATTCCTTTTTTATTAATTTGAAATATTAGGTCTATTTTATAATTATAGTTAATATATAAAGCACTTGAATAAAAAGAAAATATATATTAATATAAAAAAAGTATTTCATTTTACTCAATTATTTGATAGTTATATATAATTTTTTTAATTGTAATATAGATGAAGTAATAAATAATTAGCTTTTTATTTGAAAGGCTCTACCGCTCTTTAAAGGTTTGTAAAATTACGTCTTCGCAGATTTAAACCGTATGTCTAAAATAATACAAAAATTAATGCTGAGTGTTATTTTATGATTAAAACAACAATGGACACTGGATAGAGTGCAAAATCTCTACTTATGGTCATTTTTCGATGTTTTTGTGACCTTGGACTTTTACCTCTGCAAAATCTAATGGCCTCTTCATTTATAATCTTAGTACCAAGTTTGATCAAAATCAATCCGTAACTTTTATAATATTATTTAAATTAATGATTTTAAAACTTTGCATCATTTGAGGGCTCCACCAGTTTTCGAATCTTTGTAAAATATTGCGTTTTTTCATTATTAAACTGATTGTCTAAAATAACAGAAAAATGAATATTGAAAGGTATTTTATTATTAAAATCAATAATCCAAAAAATAGAAAAATAATGTACGTAAATATAATATTATAATCCACAACAAAACTCAGAATTTAAACATATTTTTGTGTCCTAAATTTGGTATTTCTGCTCAAGATTGGAATATATCTCTCATAAAACCATCTCCAGGACTGGCATTAGTTACGCTCTGTAAAGTATATGTTACCACACTAGAACGACGAGGACATCATGTTTGATACCCATTTAGGATTCAATTAAATATTCCAAGAAACTTATTAATTGTACTTAATATTTGATTAGCCACAAAAAAATAAAAATAGTAACCGTTTTTTTGATGTAGTGAGCACTACCTAGAAGAACAAGAATATCATATTTGATATCCAATCATTAGCTTATATTTTTCTTCTACAACTGTTGCTGAACAGACTTAATCAAGGTCAGAAATTAATGAAAAACTTTCGAAAGGCATCGTTTACATTCTTTGGGAAGTTATCAAAATTACCATTAACAACAGAAATAGGAATACAGTTTCATTTTCACATCCCGCAATCGTTTTCCAATTGGTCTGAAATATTCTTTAGGACCCAAAGTACCACCATTCAATCTCAAAAATAAATAACGAAGGGGTAACTCATTGGCATGAATCATACAAATGTACTATGTTTACGGTGTCTCTAAATACTTAATCATGTCAACTTTCCTACCCGTGTTAGTTGCAGTTCCGTCACATCCAACATAAATTATTTTATCTAAATTCCAACTTTGTCCCTCTAATAAATTTGTGATCGAAGTAAACTGACCCAAATAAAACGATCCAGGTTCTGATAAAACAGAGACATGATCTTCTATAACTTCTTTGCGATACTAACTTTGGTCCAAATATTTATAACCTCTTTATGGACATTCGCATAAATATATGAATTAGAATGATCTTTTCCATTATTACTTAATTACATGTCGATTTTGATTAATAAAATAAATTTAATGACGTCGTTTATAGTTGATAGCTGCCGATCAGCAAGGTCTATGTAAGGTCCCATTATTAAAAAAATAGTTATACTATGCATCGAACTCATTACTTATAATACACTAAATTCAATCACTGAAATTCATAGTATAACTATTACTCTAACAATTACGAAAACTATAATGAAAGTTCATCAAAATCTTTGAAACAAATTTAATTTTGAGGGAATTTGTAGGTCAAGACTAGTAAAATTCGAAATTTCTGGGAACGAGGTGTTACTTGCATATCAGTTCGTCGTGGATCTCATATATATAAATCTAATAAATTTTACTTTAATTTTATCAAATAACAATAAATTTGAAGAGCATTATATTACTAAAAAAAACACTATTTTACTAAATTCAAAGTTAAATTTTAAGTTTTTGTCGTGAATTATAATCTCTACTTTACTTATATCTTTTTTCTATATTTTGGATCATTGATTTTAATCATAAAATAACGTTCAAAATTCATTGATGTATTTTGTCAGACATTTTAAATCTGTGAAGATGTAAATATTTACAAAACTTTGAAGAGTAGTAAAGCCTTCCAAATGGCACACCATTTTATTTTTTACTATTATCGTAATTTATGTAAAATTACATAAGTTTTGATATCTCTTGTGTTTGCATAGCAAAAAAAAGAAAGGAAAAATACACTAACAGGACACCCTAGTGTACAATTTTTTTTCTTTGCTTAAATGGCAAAAATAAACGGCTTAATATATTAAGAACCAATTATTTACAAAAAACAACAACAACAACAACTAAGATATTGATTTTTCAAGTAAAAACCTAAACTTTACTCAATTTAATGCAGACAGATGTAAAATTACCTTCTTTTGGGAAAATTAATATGGAATTAACCATTGACAAAAAAGTTGAATATGTTTTGAACATAATTTTATTTCAAAAATAGAATGACTTTTTTAATACTATATATTTTTGTGTATTTTAATCTTTCAAGCCGAAGTGTAATTAAAATTATCATGTAGATAATGTAAAAATAATTTCTATAAGATCAATCGATAGGCCATATTTTGAGTTATCAACGTTATTTTCCAATTTTTGAAGAAGTAATAATTATGGCCGGTGTCTTAATCAATGAGTAACAATTTATAGAGCAGTCGAATGCTATAACGCAAGGACGCGGCTAAAAATTTAAACTGAAGGGATGGGGGCGAGCATTCAACAGTATCACTACATAAATGTTATTAATATGGAGGGCATTTTGTAGTTACAGAAGATTTGGATATGGGACATATCCTCTCGTACTGTAACTAAACCCTTGCTACGGAGTGAATCAACATTATAAATTTTTTTTATAATTTTCCAAATCCATAAAATTAATTTTTTTGAAAGTAATGAATTAGTATTAATAAAGTTTTATAATAAATTCGATTAGGTAAGACATATTTCGAACGTATCTTCAGATCTGATTTAATTTTTTTAAGTAAAAAAAAATTAAAAATCTTTTAAATTTCGAGTCATCCGACTATTAAAATTATGCAACATATACATTATAATTACATTTGTGTATGAAAACTAAAACATGATATATTACAAATTCAACAATAAAGTTTAATTTTAACAAAAGTAAGTATCAAATTTGTTTCCCTGCATTAATATTTTCTTGTTTGATCATGTATTGAAAATAATATTATACCTATTTCAAATTGAAATTCTTAAAACTTAAAAAAAAAAAATTGAGATGAATTATTTATGAAGATTATGTTTAAGTAAGTTTATTTAGAAACTCGATAAAATTGAACTCAATAAATATATATTATACTATTTTGCATTTTTATATTATAAAAAATGATAAAAAATAGTGAGTTGATAAGACTTTTAATAGTATAACTTTTCAATTAAAAAAATAACCTTTTTTTCCTATTTTGCAATATAATTATAAAAACATATACATAACAAAGATTAGAATATACCCAGATATATATAAAACTTCGTTGAAAAATGAATATTTAAATACATTTAAATTATTTGAAATATTTTTGGCATTATTTTTGGCTTAGATAGAAAAACAAATAATATATAAGATTTAAATAACTATTATTGTTAAACTTTAGTAAGTATTCCAAAAACTAAAAATTTACTATTATTTAGTCATATTCATATTAGGAGAAGATGTTTAAACAAGATTATCTTTGAAATATGTATAACATTCTTCTAAGGGTATAAATTCCCAAAAGTTACATGTTGAACTTTACGTTTTTGTTCGTGACATCAGTTCATTCCCCTGAAAAAATGCTAAAGAGTGTATTATATTCATAAAAAAATTGAATTCATTTTGAGAAAAGTTATATGTTGAATAAATATTTAGAGAATTTACATATTATTATTTTTCTTATATAATATGAATCAAATACCCACAGTTGTGAAAAAGTTTGTAAGAAAATGGGATGAAATAAAGCCAGTAAGGTGTGTATAAGACACTTCATCCATAACGTCGTAAGTAAAGTTTAGAGTTTATCTTTCGAGTCCAAATCAAGTCTATACTCTATGATATAAATATCAAGTCGAGTTGTAAAAAAAACAAAAAAAAACAACAACTTTATTTAAGTTTTTTTCTGTTTTAATTTAAATTTATGCATTATGAGAGAGATCAGATACCGTTTTTTTTTATTTGTGCGATTGTAGTAGGTAAAATTAAAAAAAAACTACTTTATTCACTAGTGCAAAAAGCATCAAAAATTATGGATAGCCAATTATGGGAAAAAGATAGATGTTTGAACAATACTTTTTTATAATCCCTTGTGTAAGGTAATATTTTTACATTATCAGTCACAAAAAATGAGTAACAAATATTAGCCTTAATGAAAATTTAGAACATATTTTTCGGGATAAAAGGGGATTATTAAGTATATTAAAAAAAGGGAATTTTAAGAAGACACTTAGGATAATTTAGGAGTTTTTTTTATCGACAATAAGACTTTTATTTTTTAAAGTCAATTTTTCGCTCTCGATAATTAGGTCTTGAATTCTATGTTTCAAGTAAGCTTTTGCATGTAGTTGAAATCAACTTTCAAATGGGAAAATCTATTATATATGTTTTCTGGGGAGAAAGGAGGTTAAAAAATGATTAATTAAGTAAAGTTATTTAGTACACTGAAGAAGTTGTCTTAAAAGCTGCCAATAACCTAATGAGCCCAAAGAGTTGTAATAATGATCCTTTCTTATTTTATCAGGTATCACATATACTGAATGTATCACTGACAGTTTTTTTGTTGTGTCCATGAACTTTATTTCATACATGATAATTGCGCATGATCCCGCTGAATGAAATATAAGAGAGATGCAAGCTTTCCTGGCTAATGTTAATAATGAAAAATAAGCCCTAATTTTATGTTAAAGTTTACAAATTTAGATAAATATATGTGTATGAAATAGAAATGAATAAAATGCACACATTAATAAAAATAAATAGGTAAAGGATCCTGTAAGTGTATTTTTAACATTATTAGATAAAAAATAATGAAATACTGATCACTCTTGTTCATACTAAGAGGCAACGATGCGAACTTTAATTAAAGACATGTCACTCTACTTACAATCGAGTCTATATTATCAAAAATTGCAAATAGACTTGAACTATCGGGGAATGTAAGAGCTTAAACTATATACAAAGATTTGTCTATGAATATGTTAAAAAAAATTTTATGTAGTCAGGAATTTATCATTAATTTTAGCCCTAATATAGATAAATACTGTTATTAGGTAATTTTTGCTAAGGTAATCCGTTAATGTTAATTTTCAGTCTCAGACAATTCAATGTCAATAAATTCATTTCATTTCGACGTAATATCTTTGACGAATATACTCAAATAAAAATCATAGAAGACAAATCTTACTTGTCCATGTTTTTTAATTTAATTACCTTTACTTCAATTTTAATGTATGGTAATACATGTACCAACATTTTTTCCGTGGTGAATGTAGTATTAACACTAGAACAACATGGGTATCATTTTTGATACCCATTCGGGATTCAATGAAATATTGTGAGAAACTTCTTGATTGTATTTGCTTATAAGTTCATGAAAAATTTAACAATTTGTTTAGTAGATTTTCATAACTTGAAACTTGCCAATTTGTTTAAACGCTATTTAATCAATTGTTATATAGGAAAAAAATTGTTCCATCAGAGTTGGTCTTATATAAAGACTCTAAATTGGGGATATTTGTTAAAAATATATAATCGGAACCGGATTTATTCCAGAAAATCTAACATTTTTAAGATCTTTGCCGGGTCCAAAAAACAAAAAAAAACTACCTTAACTCCTCTGTGGTTAATAAAATGAGGAGTCAATATGAAGTTTTATTATATAAGACACATTTTTGGACAAACCTCAAATATGAATTATTTACCAAAATAATCTATATTGAAAAGTATACTTACATATCATAGAATAGGATAAGAAATGCTCACTAACTAGAAAGCATATTCATTATTGTTATTTAAGCCGTAAAATGGGCATTAAAATTTCAGTTGTTATTGATTTAGTAGTAAATCTTTTTTTTAGATATGGTTTTGATAGTATAGTTACGACTCGGAGCCATATTTTGACGTAAAAACTATATAGATATAAAAAAGTAATAAAATCATTCCAGGATTAATAAAATAATTACTTATTATATTATCTGGAATAAAGCTCCTACAAAATGTGTTTTATTAAACAAAAAGCAAGTAAAATGAAGAATCATTTTAAGAAACTAAAATTTGTTCCCTATATTTTTCATTAAATGATATTTGTATCACTATAAATGATGAATAATTTATAAGGGTTCAAAAAAGTGTAGTTTTTCTATAATTTTTCATCTTTAAAATTGATATATGTATGTTGAGTTCGGAACAAGATGCAGAATTAATAATAAGCAAGTTTTAATCATAAAAACCCTTTTTCATCATTTTTATTCATCGTACTTCAATTTGGTAATTGCTTTAAGTAAGAATAATAACTATAAACGATAAACGATGAAATTTCGTGTTCTCCAGTGTAATTTAATTTTACCTTTTTTGGAAATTAAAATATAGCATAATTGATTTCAGCATAATACAAACCGATGTAGATGCCTCAATATGTAAGGCTAAAATATATATCCCTCTTTTGACCCTGATTTGAAGTATATAAAGGTGCATACTGTTCTGGCTGGGACATCAGTTTTTCTACAGGACAACAATTTCAAGGGGCATGGTCAATCACAGAATCCCTTTACAATATCAATTACTTGGAAATACTGGGAATATGCTTCACTATTAAATATATCTCTATTAACTCAACTGTTGCCATCTTTTCTGATAATACGAAAGCTTTTTTATATTTAAGAGACAATGATGGTCACATTTCAAACATCGGTCAGATCTAGCAGTGTATGTAAGGCATCAACTGCTACACAAACTGATCCACCCTAAATTCTTTTGTATTCTGTCAGCAAAAAAATCTCGATTGGATTTCCTATCTTGACAGGATATTCTCAACCTGACATCAACATTATAAACAATGGCATTCGTCCCTCAGCAAAACAATGTTACAATTTATACTTTATGCGGTTTTAGTCTTTTTGTACTGCCTCTAAAATCTACCCCTTTAGGGGTTATCCCATAATTATGATGAACTAATTTACGGAATGGCGCAATTTATCATCATTCTCCTTCAGTTAACTTTCCATCCACAATCCAAAAATTAGTATCCGCCTGCCGTATTGTTGCTTTTTCTTGTTACACCTGGGACAATAAAATATTGCTTGAACATTTAAAGTCCTTAAGATCCCCGACAAATCTTACTTATGCCAGGGTTAGCACATTACGCCTATTGGGTTCTGAGATTCGTCGCAATAGAGACGGGTCTCTCTACATACTTCTTTTAGGATTAGAGAAAAACTCGTCTTTACGTCTACTTCGTGGAGGTATTAACTGCGATTCTTTAGAGGATGACGACCTTATAAACCTAGTTTCTCATTTGCTCAGATTAGCTAACACAACGCACAGTATTATGGGCCAATCTGAATATTCATTTAATATTTTTCAAGTACCATTTAAGCCCACTAGCACCACCACTTTAAGTCGCTGGCTTCAACCAGTGATACAAGCGGCAGGAATTAATATCCTAGCATGTAAACTGCACGGCTAAGGTGACCTTTAAACGTAATGAAATTAGCTCATTGGACGTAAGAAATAAGTAGGGATTTTGGTCTGACGACTCAATTGCTCTCAAACACTTTTATAAGGGTTTCTCCTTTTTATTGAAATTGCAAGAAGATTTTAATCTCAGAATCACGGGTTTGGATCTCACATGTTATATATATATATTTTTTTTTAAATTTTCAATTTAAAATTGAAAAACATATCTAGAAAATAAACAACATCAGGATATTACTTCTATCTTGGTGAAGAGCTAATAATTATTTGAGAAGAATTGTTAAACATATATATATATATATATATATTAATATTATAGTTTTATATGTTGAACATTATCGTTTTATAGTCTTTAATTTATATCTCCCTTTACTTTTAAGAATATATAAATATGTAGACGAAAAAGAAAATATAACTTTTGTAAATTATAAATAACTTGGTAAATTAATGTATTTAATTTATTAAAACTACGAAAGCGGCTAATTCGATCCCGGTCTTCTCGCTTTGCCTTAATTCATTAAAAGTTTTTCCTCTAGAAACCATGTTACTCCTTTGTAACATAAATATTGTTTAACGTAGCAATGAAATGAAATTTTATACATTACCTAGGTTTATCCGTAGTAATGTACAATTTCGTTAATTGCGTAATAAAACAATTATTGTGCCCCCCCCCCCTCCATCAATTCCATGGTTTTTCTCTTTCCTTCTATCTATGTAGTTTCTTTAATACAGGTCCTTGTAGTAGAAGGGCTGTTCTAGACGGTTCGTTTAAAATTTTACTATTATGATGGAGTGCGGATGCTTGCTGGGCAAGCGAATGGTATTCAATGCAAATTGTTTAACTACACAATTAATGAAATTGTATATTACTACGGATAAACCTAGGTAATGTATAAAGTTTTAAATAAAAAAATACATCCTTATTTTTAGCTTTGATCCCTTAAAGTCTTAGCCTAGACACCACAAAGAAATAATTTCTTAATCACAACACTACGATCGATTTTATATATTATATTTTGGAAAATAAGATATTCATAGAAGGATACAAACAATTAAATTGTCTTTTTGATAAGAAACCTTGTGATTCAGGTAAAACTAAAAGTAGTTTGAATAGAATCCCTTTTTTTTAATGACGTTTTTATTTCGAAACACACATTCTGTAAAAAGTAAGTATCCATAACTAATTGTAATAAAACAGCACAGGAGAACGTTTATATTTAGGAATTAACTAAATTAAAAAATAAAGTAGGTATTAATAAATTTTTTTTTTTTTAAATAAATAATTCAGATTTATACGGAACATATAAAGGTATATTTAGTGCACAACCTCGTCAAATGAAAGAATTGAGTTATTTACCAGAATTAAAAAGAATAAAAAGGAAAAAAGTAAAAAGACGTTTGAAATAAATAATAAACAAAAACTATGTATATAAACTATCTTCAGGATTAACATATCATCGATCAAAACATATAGAATATAAATACCTGTCGGTAGATGATCATGGTTATTTCTTTTTGTTTAAAATTATTTTTTATAATTTTTTGGACCATAATTATAAATCATATAATGTGAACTTATTTTTTTTTTTATTAATTTTTCACACTAATTTAAATATTTAATTGTACTCAAATATTGAAATGTTTATTTTTTATAGAAATAAGTAATTTAGATCTACGTAAATTTAATGAAATCTCTTTTTTATCATTCCGCAAATACGATAATTTAGTTTTTTTTTGTTGAAAAGTGTATTTATTAGTTTTGAATGCATAAGTCCGATTGGATTCCTAAATACCTATATAATAAATTTATATTTCTTTAAATACACAAAATTCTTCCATTATTTAGTGACTAACAAATTATGAATTTGTCATTACAAAATTGTGGTAATGATATACTAAAAAATTATATTTGGATTCCAATATTGTAAACAAAGTATTTATTTATTATAAATAAGATAAAATTGAAAATAATTTCTTCATTCATTGATATATATATAAAGCTTATTAATGATTTTATTCCTTTGCTGTGGTTGTATTTTTAAATAAAAGCAATATTTGTATTACATAATATTTTATTAATAAAAAATAATTACAAAATTTGTGTAAAGATGCGCATTCTTTTCTGAAACAATTGTCCTCATAGATAATATATATTTATAATTTGTTCATGATCTTGGGGATTTTGTTAATCATTTTATATTACAACCACAAAAACTTCCCTTTATAAGTCAATTGTTGATAACTAGACTGCTCACATAGTTGATCCGTAAATTGCCATCTTTACTATCATTATTGCGTGAGCATGGAAAGTTGTTGAATTATGAATGACATAGGGTAAAAAAGATTTATTTCTTGTAAGCTCTTCTTCTCCTTTCTTTCTATATGATACATTTTTCAACTTTCACTTTCTTCTTATAATGAAAAATAGTTATAAATAATTGGTTTGTCAAAACGATGTAACATAATATCTTAAAAGTGAGTCCAAAAAAAGTGGTAATAATTTTACCAAGATGGCTCGGATGATGACAATAACTAGTCTCACTCTGGACGTCAAGGGACGAAAACAACAGATGAAAACAAATAAGCAGTGAAGAAAATTGTTTTGAAAACCTTCAAATCACTATCAGAGAAGTTGCTGACAATATTGACATATTAATTGGCTCATGCCATAATTTTTTTGTTTAATTTTGGTCATGCAACGAGTGTCAGGAAAGTTTTTTCCGAAACTACTTATTTTTGACCAAAAGAATCGTCGCATTTTTTTTGGCCACAAACAGGCTCACAGCCATACTTCAGCTACCATGTTCACAATATTTGTCTGCATGTGGGTTCTTCTTGTTCCCTAAAATGAAGAGACCTATGAAAGGATAGAGATTTGCAACAATTGAAGACATAAAAACTGCATTGCTTGAAGAGCCCAATGCTATACCGAAAAGAGTTTATGCATAGTACTTCGAGGATTGAAAAAATCGTCGGCACAGGGGTATTATATTTGAAGGAAATTTATTTGAAAGGGCCAACATATTATAATAATATTTTTCAACCCACCTAGTACAAAATGTTAGTCAAATCAGAATTAGAGATAAGAAAAAGATTCTTGATTGATATACATGACACCTCTGTCTGTTACAGACTTTTTAATCATTAAAATGCAAAAAAATGTGTAAGAACCAATTTGATGTTTCTCTTTTTTTTAGAAAATTTCTTTTTTTTTGCCAGAAAGACTTTTCATTTTATCAGAAGGAAATAATTTGAGAATTATATGTGAAAATTATTTAAAACAAATAAATTGCAATGTTTGTATTTAGTACCTGAAAATATATGATGCGGCTACGTGATTTTTTTTTTTTTTTTTCAAAAAAAAAGGAAGTTTTACAATTTTTATAAGTTTTATTTTTGTTTATTAATAATAGTAAACATTTAAAGTTTTAAAATCATATCAGATAGGTGACATCCCCCATTGCCAATAAACTAAACTTTGATATTTATTATCCAGGGATTTATATTTTTTTGTTTCTCTGTAAATAACTTTTCACAATGAGGTTTCAGAGGAATAATTTTGTGATATAAAATGATGCAAATTCAATTAACCACATATTTAAAGAAAAAAGTACTGATTTTTTTTTATTTTTTTTTTTTTTCATGTTGTAAGTAGTTATTGGCGATTCTGTAAAGGTTTGTTAAATGTTGATTTTCCAAAAAATACCCCATTTTTATTATCTGACATAGACAAACATCATAAATTAAAATTTCTGTCATAACACCAAAGCCGATGGCACCATTAAAGTTTTGACGCATTGTTATTTTTGAAGTTATTTGCGTTGTAACAACTTTACAAATTTCAAATTATAAAATGAATTGAACTTTTTTTTTTTTTTTTGTAAATGAGATATTGTAGTAATTAATGGATGTGAATAAATTGCATCAATAAAAAATAAATAAATAAATTTCAATTAGTTTTACTTTTAAAGTATTATCTTAAAACATTTTGTCAATATTTATTTTCGACAGCAAATCTGTCTCTAGAATGAAACCACACAACCTTTTTACTATTTCCACAGTTTGATTGACAATCATTATAATAAAGGAAGTTATAATATTGCACCCTGTATGTGATCAAGGAAAAAAACCCATATCTTAACTGAATTATCATTAAATATTGAAATTTTAAACTAAAGAAATACTTAATTTTATGGGACTTGTTGTTTATTGAATACTTTATTTTTTCTAGATACATACAGTGGCATAGGAACAATGTAAGTGCAAATATATTTAGGCTACCCAAAATAATGTTCAATCATTTTTTTATTCTCAAGTAATCTTACAGTAAAGAAACAATTCTTGAAATAAAGTTTGTAAATACATATAAGACGCAACCAAGATAATTATAATGAAAAAAATATGTCAGAAGATCTCTCGGACCCTAATAGACGACATTTAATTAATAAACCTATCGCAAGTATCAATGACATTCAGTTGTAAGAATATATACATGATTTGTAGACATATTTGTTATTAAATTATTTGATTAAATCTATAAAAGCAATATATTTTATAGATTACAATACTTACTTTACTTGAGAGAGATTAATTTTTTAACCACCTGTTTTTTAAGTGAAATACCACTACAAAAATGATTAAATGTTTATCATGAATAATATCAATGATCATAAAATATTTCCAATTAGAATTTAATATGTAAACTTAATACTTAAGGATATATGTGTATTTTCATCGAAGCCATAATTTCATTTAACAAAACTTTCGATACGAGCTAGACTCTTGAGTAATGCGGCACCCTAATAATATTTTATTTATTTTTTATATACAATATGAATTAAAGTACTCAAGACGACAGATAAACAAAAATTAATTATTAAATATTTCAAGCAGATCTAAAAATTAATACTTCTATCTAGTGATAAATTAATTAACACAGCGCTTGTAATAGATAAAAAGTGTATTTTTTAAAGTACTATAAAAATAAGGCAAATTTCAATATATTCAGTATAATAAAAATTCTACATCGATGCGTTGGTAAATACTGGAAATAATCGAATTGAGGTAGTGTTCAAAATAAAATGTTGTTTGGAATTCAAGTATAATTTTAACGTATTATTTGTAAAAATTATGCATTAAAATTACCTTATCTTATGTGATTGATAAATGTACAACACATAATTGCCCAAAAGATCGTATTTCATTAATTATATATCACTTTTAAAGTAACAAAAATTGATTGTCGTGTCTTATATAACAATAAGTGAAAGTGTACCTAATATACGGAAAATATTACTTTTTAGTCTCAAAACCTCTCGTTATTAATCTATATTCACTGTGAAAAATTTATATGATTTTCCAGTATGCAAAAAAATAAAGAGAAAAATAACGTGATCACTCAGACAATTGAAAAATGTTAGAGAGAAGAGAGCACAGCTGTCACGATGTTTCACTGAATTAGTTGTTCGCAGCTATGTGATGAAGGAAATAAACTCAAACCCATAGAGGTAAAAACATGTAAAAGTTTATATGCTTATACATTAACCTCACTCCGTATGATGCAATGATATAGGAAGGAATTGATGTCTATCCTCAATTCTACTTCGAGTCGAACCAGAACTTACAATTATAACTCTACAACAAATCCAAAGAATTAATCTTCTTCTTTCATGAGAAAACGCACTAGTTATTACTTTTTACTTAGATATTCCCATGTCGATAAATAAATAAATAATAGTAGTAGCTTTAGAGAATAAAAAAACCAAAAAATATTTAATCAATCAATTATTTTCATCTTTGATCATATTTCTTGCCTCTTTCAATAAAAACATGCTTTCATATGTTATATTTTTTTGCTAGAGATAACATGCTTTTACAGACATGAGCTGCACCGGGTGTTTGTTTGAAATCTGAACACTTACTAATTCAATAAAGAACAAATTTCCATTCGTGCATTTGGGCGTCTAAAGGACCACAGTCAACACCGTCAAAAAGTCCGAAACATTGGGGAAGAAGGGGTGGCCAATCTGGACCTAGATGAGTGAAAGAAAACTGCACAAACCAGACCCTCAAGTCAATGAGGATCTATGCAAGAGATCTTGGTGTTTTACATCAGACTGTGGAGGGATCTATCAAAAAAGTGAATGGAAATAGCCATGTCAGTGTGAAGAGGCCACCTATGACACCCACAATGAAAGAAACCCATTTCATCCGTTGCAAAATTCTTTTGATTGAGTCTTTTGAACTCTTCTTTTTACGACTGATAACAACATCCATGACTAAACTTTTTTTTTTCTGTAATACAAACACTGATGCCCTCTAAGCCACTGTCAGGCAGCACTGAGGCGTCACGACAGGGGATTGGGCACAATTAGTTTTGTTTTATTAACTAAATCAAAATAGTGAGATATTCTAAAGGATTTTATATTTAGCACGTTTTATTTTTTGTAGAATTATACACAAACCATTAGATATTTTTAAAAAATATGATAATCATGAAATAGCTATTCTTTTTATCGAATATAGGAAATCTAAATTATTATTAATGAATTATAAAGTATATGAACTATATTGGCTCATCATAAAATCTCATTGCAGTACAAAAAACAAATTGTTGCTCTTGTTATTGGTGATAAAATAAAAGGATGGAGGATCCAATGGAATTTACGTTTTAATCTCAACCCATTATGTTAAATATGATAAAAAATTCTGATAATATACATTTTTGATAGATTTAGATACGAATATGGTAATATTTATGAAATAATATTTCATAATGACTATGCAAAGTCTTTGCAAAATCAGAATTGGATTTGAAGTGGAAAATCAGGACTAACTTTCAGATACTCATGACTCTTGCTGTGGATAAAAATAACCCTTAAATTATCTACTTAAGTTAATTAGTTCTACATCTCCAAACAGTTAATTTAATTTAAATCTATTACCCTTTGCGTAATTTTTTATTTATTATGACTTTATTTATTCCGTTAAGTTAAATTTATATGTGTAAATGAACATTTTAGTTTAAAGTTAATTCCCTAGACAAAGTCAAACATCTTGAAAAATTGCTATAGAAGAAGTTAGTAATCAATCCATAAAAAAAAAAAAAAAAAAAGAAGCTCCTTAGCTTTTATTTTTGAAGGACCACTTTAGATTTTCAAGGAGAGACCAAATAAAATAAAAGGCGTTATAATTTGTTCTGTAATTCCAGCCATGTTCATAGTGATAAAATTTCTGAAAATCAGTTGAGCCACGCAACTCGCAAACGCATGCAAATTTGTGTTGAACATTTTTCCGTAGTCTTTACAGGAAGTATAAAAGATAATCAACCCAAGGATATCTGAAATTGAGTAGTAAATTGTTTTCCATCCCTGATTTTAGTAGTTCATTAAAACTTCAATCTTACTTTTTTTTTAGGCCGAGTAAGATTGAAGCTTTAATGAACTACTTCAAGAAATATTAATATAGGTCTGGTTGAATATTAACAAGAAAAGACAGTTATTCTACCTCTGATTGCATGTGATCCCTTTGAAGGACTCAGAATTGTTGATTATTGTTTATTGGTTTTCTGACTTTGCCTCCAATATCAAAATGATATTGTCAGCATATGTATATATCAATATTATTTTTTGACATTTCAAAATCTACTCCAAAACCACAAACTTATTTTTTATGGTCTCCCAAAGATCATTAATCCCTGCAGCAAAAAGTAGAGGAGTTAAATATGTACAACCCTGTCGAAAACTTTTTAAAAAAACTATTGGATCACTTTCCAAATCCCCTTGTGCAATAGTTGTCGTATTATTGGATAGAAAAGGTCTTATTGGGTTAAAAAATCTTCAAGAAAGGAGTTTCTTTCTTGCTCTTAAAATATATCCTTGTAAAATTTTATCAAATGCCTTTCAGAAATCAATAACAATTATTATTTTGTAGACTCTCCATTCCACATTGAATTTTTCTTGATATGTCGGAAACGGTCCTACTGTTTGGAGATCCTTTCTGTTCCAGACCAAGCTTATAATTTAAAATTTGATCCATTTTGGTTGTAAGAATACTGGAAGAGACTGTATAGCTTTCATTAAGAACAGTAATAGGTCTCCAGTTATTTACATCCGTAGGTAAACCTCTCTTGGGAATCAAGGCTATCCTACCTTTCATCAACGACTTTGAAAAATGCCCATGTATTTCCATTGTCCTTCTTATCTCAACCAGGTTAAGAAAAACACCATCGATGGACCAAGTTAAAATTCTTATGATATTACTTGTATATGTAAGTCGTAGTAGGCTCAATTTTTAATTATTAGAGAATGTATATTTTACATTTAAGGGATCTGAAAATCATTCTTACACGAAAAATCTGGGATTAAAAATCCCAGAAGACAACATTAAACAACATGACAGTAAAATATCATGTAATATTGTCACATTTTTCAAGACATTCAGAAGGATGATATAACTCCAAGTGCCTAAACTATTCAAAGTAACATAAAAAATCTCTGTTACGCTGATGACTTAACGTTGGTCTTTCGTGGAGGGCTTCTAGTTATTATTAAATCAATTAGGAGGACCATGAGTCTGCTTTGTAGTTTTTCTACTGTTTCTGGTCTGAGGATGAGCTCTGAAAAAACAAAAATACTCAGCCCGTTTGGGGATATAAAAGAAAATGAATGGTCATATTTCCCAATCACTAAGGATATTAACATCCTGGGTTGGAAAGTCTGGATGCCTATGCAACGAAAATGAGATCGTAACAAGGATTGATCAGGTCTGTTCCTTCTTTAATCAATTTAACCTCAACATGTCGGATAAAATGGTTGAATGGAACTTCAGATGAAAAAGAGAGCAAAATTATTGGACACCAGGCTCCATGGCCCACTAAAGAACGAGGGGGGGGCTTGTCATGATAAATATATCTGAAATGTGGAATATAGTGAACTTCTACTGGGTGAGGTAAATAAGAAAGAGCAAGGCGCGCTTGTGCTTCATTTTAAATAACTTTTTAAAAGAAAAAGTAATAGATTATGTCAACAAACCACAGGTTAGCTACAACGTAGTCCTTAATAAACCATTACAATATTCAGAGCGTATGAAACGGCTGAGTGAGGGCTGAGTGGAAGTTGTCTCAAAACTTAAACTCTCTCGGGGCTGGGTATTGCCCATAGACGAACGTTTTAATTTCCCTAAAGGACATACTGTTTCCTAGAATATTGCTACAGAGGTGTATTGGTCAACCTTACTGATAAACCAAATGGCTCAACTTTCCTTTAAGAAAAGATTTTGGAAGCTTTCTTGCCCCGCAAAGCCAATAGTTTTGTTCAGAATGAGAGCATTCATGACCTCTACTTTGCAAGTTAGGAGGACATTCCGGACAAACATGCTACATCCCTTTAGTTCTCACTTGCAAAGAAGTGGAATCACCACTAAAGAAGCATCCGGAAGTTTCCCAGTAATAAAAAGCCAATTACTCACATCCTCAGAAAAATGGTTCAAATACCGCTTTTGTCTGGAACGCTTGAAGTACGATCTAAGTCCTTTGATTACCAGAAAAGCCTCTGTATTTTCCGAACAGATATAAAGTAGGCAACATATCATATTTCTGGAGCTGCAGAGCATAAAAATAACTATACCAAAAAGAAGTGGATAAATTGTGGAATTATTTCGGAGCACATATTGGTAAGGAGGACTTCTAGGCTTACTTCACTGGACAGGAAGATAGGAAAGTCAACACAATATGAACAAAAAGAAGCAAATTGTATACGCAAAACAATCATCAAACGACACCAACCTAATAAAAATATTGCCAATCGTGGATATATATAAACCAAAGGAGTAAAAAAAAAGTTACGTGAACTTTATCATTTTAATAGTTATTATTTTTCAATAAAAATTTAAAATGCTTATTGAACAATTAAGTATTATATAACGTTAATCTTATCTAGTGGTACACCTTTTATTATTTTCAATGCAGAATGAAATTGGTACAGAATCACAGGAAAGGACAACAAGACATCTTATATTTGAAAAGAGAAATTTGAGACGGTTGGAAAAAACAAAGAAGATTCTATATTTTCTTGAGGGTAACAAAAATTCAGACAAAATTTTCCTCTTTTCAGATGAAAAATATTCACCGTTAATACCACTGTGAATAAACAAACCAGCCGTTACATCATAACCAATCATCTGAAGAATGCCACAGCTTTAGTGAGACATGTCTTCAGAACAAAAAAATTCAATGACAAACATAGGCAAATTTTACCATCTCATTTTTGTGGAGGGAAAAGAACAGCTCCATTCAGATGCTTATATTGAACTTTTGGATAAAAAGTGTTACCTCAGGCTATTTTCCATTCATTTAATTTATTTTGTATGTAAATAATACTCTTTCTATTTTCATTGGATATAATAATTCTTATATATAATATTATGCTTGTGTAAAGATTCCGCGGAATAAAAATCATTTAGTTATTAATCCATATTTTATATTTTTACATTAGTAATGCAACATTACTTTCCCAAAATCATTAAATATAACATTACTATTCAATATAAAATTGCTTTTAGACAAGAACGATTAATTATCAACCATTATTTATACAACGTAGAATGTTAATGCTAAAAGCAATTAATAGAATAAAAATAGGAAACATTTTCCGTGAGAGATTAGCGATGTATCAATAATAAGAAATGAGCTCACATCTCTTAGATTCTTCGACATAAAATTTTGACAAACGACGGATAATATGGAAAAATGTTGGGTTTTATTCAATTCTAGCGTGACAGCCAAAAAATTTTTTAGAGGTTTTTAAAATATGTGAGGAGTCAACATAAAAAATAGTCTGTAACATAAATCAAAAAAAAGGACCTTATAATATCTATGGATTAATCATTATTTTATGGTGACGATCAATATGGCCACTTTAAGTACAATTTGCAGCGCTTCTATAAAGACAAAACAAATATTTTGTTTGTGGAAATTGACGATAGTTTCCCGCAGAATCCAAATGTAATTCACGTTCAGTTTTGAAATATATAATTGATGCTTTATTTTTTGTTGACAGATTACATATGCTTGTCCTTCAACTAGTTTGAAAGAAATTCTATAGAAACATATTGAAAATATACTTTTGAGAGCTTTCAAATTGAATTTGTATTACTTCTATTTTTTCCAAGAATTCAACAGTACCTCACAAGCTTATAAACATTACTTGTAGTATTATAAAGGATTAGTAACTTTTTTATCCTCTATGTTAATGCTTAAAACCAAAGTAGGGAATTGTACCTGTTAGCTTGAGGAAATAAATAATCGTAAATTTATTTTTTTTCTCACGCAAAATGATCATGAATTGTTATGATAACACAAATGACGTCTCTTAATCATTCTTCATCATTTTTCCTTGTGCTCTATCAAACTATTCATTCCCTTCACAGAGTTTACCTTGTTAATTTAGTTAACATCTGCGCAGTTAAATATATAGAAATATTTAACAGTCATTGGAATTGGAGATCTTAATGTTTTTTCCTCGGGAAAATACGGTTTTTTCCCGATACTTTTATTCTTTTTCTCATATAATATTATATATAACTTTCCTTAGTGATACACAAGTAATTATGAAATATTTATGTCAAGATACAGAAAACAAAACATGGAAATTTTTGACTTAAGTCTTATAACTTTATTATTTTGTAACTACATAATGTAGTATCTAAAACTGAGAAGAAACAAATTTAACAGAAACTGACATGAAAACATATGCAGTCGATGCAATAATTGATATTTTAGCACGATATGTTTTGGAAACGTAATACATGTTAGCATATATTTGAAACCGTACTGAATAGCTCTAAACATTTATTATGATGGCTTACTCTTTAGACTCACTATTGTTGACGTAGAAGTAATATATCTTTTTGTGTGGGTTGGGAGTTTGTTTTTTGGCAATTAAAAAAAAATCAAATATTTTCATAAAAATTTCTTAATTCCACAGCTATTCATTACGAATTTCAATTATTATTTAAATAAAAAAAAAGATATAAAAAAATAAATAAATGATCATAATATAAGATATAAAGTTGAGCGACACCACCAAGGACATAACTTTATAAATTTTAGGACTACTATGTAGTACTGAACTAGATACGACCAAAGCTGAACTGGACGAAACTTAAGTCTCTAGTCTGTAATATGGACCCACACAACACAACATACATTTGATTAAGTATACTTATTAACTCTTTGTTAGTTTATAGATTTTCGGTACCCCGAATTTAATAAAACTGCTTTTCATCTTTTAAAATTAGAATTTAGTATTGGAAGCAGCATTAATATGATCTTGAAACATCTTTTATAATTATTGCAACTTTTTTTAACGCAAAAATGTATTTTCTTGGAACTATTTTCAATTTCTAATCAAGGTTGGGTGAATTTGATTGAATAGTTCAACTCTAAGTCGTTCATTTGCTTTGTGCATTTCCCTTTTTCCAATTGTACGTATTTGCGTTTACTCAAATGTAATATCAGCTGTTATCCCATGTATCACACTCAATCTTATGAAAGTTCATCTTTACATTTTTAGTACTAAAAGTTTGTTGAAAGTAATTAATATTTCAAAGCAGTTTATATCGAAAAATAAATTATAAAATTTCAACTTAATTAATCACACGTTTATTTTGTTGTTGTCCAAATTTAATATTGTTATGATTAAATAGCGTAATTTTGAGTCTACGTCAATTTGCTTAATATTTGACTAACGTTTAACCAACCACGTCAAAAAAAAAAAAAAAAAGATCTTTACTAACGCAGGGCTAAGTAAAAATATAATAAGATATAAATAGTCTAGACATCGGTAAGCAGCATTTTGAATAATGTCAGAATCGGTTGTAGAATCTGAAATTTATATAAAACTCAGCACCATAATCAACGTCAGAATTTTTTTGGATTCATCCCATCACTAGTACAAATACAGATCACGTTGTTTTTGTTTTGCTACTTTGTTTAAAGCTTTAATCTAAGTTATTACTTGAGTGATTAAAAAAAAATAATACTCATTTCAACATGTCATTAACTAAATCACACGAGGAATATAATCAAGTCATTTCCTTTCAGGTTTACATCTCTATTAATTTTTTACCATATAGTTAAAATGATTTTACTATGAATTCCATTAATTGTCTGTACTTTACAAATAGTTTATAATACATATAATACGCAATGCAACGTCTTCTTGGTGTATTATACAGTGTGTAAAATAGACGTGAGACGCAACTTGTAGTACTCGGGCTTTAAATTTTTTTTTCGGCTAAGCATTGCTCCATTTTCATCTTTGCATCATGATATTCACTTTTTTTAAGAAAATCCCTTCATGTTTTAGCTTCCTGTCCAAACTATTATAAATATCTTCTCCAGTAAAATCTCCTTCAAGCAAGTAGTTTCCCCATACCAATATATTTGGCAAATACAAGAACATGTGCTAATTTTGAGATGTCCGTACATTCATTTAGATGTAGAGAATATTTTCCTCTTTTCCGAGCTTCAACAATTTTGATACTTAATATTCTGTGAAAGGTCACCGATGTGACCTTGTTCCATCTTAAAGTAATTTCCTTTCCAATCATAATCGGACTCATGGCTGGTAGCAGCAGGTATTATCACACTTTCTCTAATCGTATGCGGTTTTTTTTGCAGGTGTAATTAAATAAGCTACCTCACATGAAGCTAATTGGGCTTTCGCAGTAAAAGTACTTTGTTTTACAATTTCCTTCGACCTGTTATTATTCCTTCCTTTCTTATAAAAAAACTCTGTTTTTTATAAGCAAAATGGGGATGCTTAGTAATCAAGTGCCGAAGAATTTTTATGATCATCCGACTCTCTTGAGCATAGACTTGAGAAAGCATTACACACTGAGGACGCTATTCTCCATGAAAAAAAATGACATACCAAGCCATATTTGATTCATTCCTCCCTAAATTTTCCTGATTTGGAGGAAGACAGACCAAATTTATAAATTCGGTGGTAGCCGCCTGTATCAAATTTATAAGTTTCAGCCTCAATGGCCTCTACTAAACTCTCTTATAAAAAACATTCATCGTTATTTGAGTTTTGATGCCACTCAATCTAATGCCAACTTAACTTGATAAATTATATTGCGACCTCTCAGTTGTGTCCAGAAACTGCCAGAGGGGTTGCAAATCCCACATTGTGATATTTAGCCACTGAATAAAAGCTTATAGTCAAATTTGAAAAAATTATTGATTTTTTGTTGTTTTTACTGTTTTGAAATTGTACATTCTTATTATTTAATTGTTGAAATAAGTTAAAAGTTATCTTCTAAACTAAATATAGTCCTTCCACTCCAAATTTTCTAAGAAATTATTTTTTAATTTGTCTTATGTAATATATGTTCTTATTTCCAAAATTTAAAAACAAAGCAAATTTTTTGTTTTGTCACTTCTCTAAAACATTAGTCGTCAAATTTCGTCTTTTGTCCTTTTCTAAAACTTTAGTCGTCTAATTTGGATTTACAAATTACAGAAGCATTTTGGCATAATTATCATAGATATGTCAAAAAACCCTTCCTGTTCTAAGAAACATGTTATATACACAGATCACTTATATTACTTTGTTTAATTTTTCCTATACATAATTGAAAATAATATTTTATTCTGACAGTACGATAAAAAAAGAAGTTAAAAACTAACACAGTCACTTTGACAGTTTGAAAAGGGAGAAAAGGAGTTTATTTGTCATAATGTTTCATTAAAATAGGTGCAAGCTACTATGAGATGAAGGTGATAAGCACAATTTCTATTCCGTATCTAGAAGGGGTATATTTGTAGAGTGTAACAAGAATTTACATTTATAACTTTTCAACAAATCCTTAGTTTTGGTTTTTATTTTTCACGCACTAAAGATTACTTTATACCCATTCTTCTCTCTTCAAGAATAAAGATAACAGCTGTGGAAGATTAAAAAAAACACATTTTTTTCATTTTGCAAATATAGAAGTATTTATGTTTTCCCTTATCATATTTTTTTATCTCTGTTTATATTCTATGGTTCTTTGTATCAGATATACTTATTTTAAAGCCTGGAACATGTTGAAAAGGATAGTTTTTTTTTCAACTACTTTTGCGTAAACTCAAAGTTTTTTCTCAAAGGATACATGAATGAAAAAAAACGTTTTAATATTTGTAGAATATGGAAATGTGAATATATTTTTATATAGGGTGTACGGAAATTAGGGTATGAACAAATATATGCATTTGTTTCCAACTCGTCAACATTTTATGATATTAAGTGTATCTTCTTCGTATTCATTTATACTCAAAACAATGGACTAGATTATTTCAATTGGATGATCCAGACTGAGAACTAGCAGAAAAAAAACTGTTCAGTTAATTCAAGACGGAAAATTTCTTTGGACCAGTACGCAAAACTATAAGTACAAAAGAATCTTGGAGAACACTAAAACTATTTTAACGAGTGTTTTGATGTATCTAAATCTTTAGAAATGGGACTACCACAATTAGTGACCTATTATAATAATTATGTACGCATGGCTACCGTTGCAAGAGATGAATTGAAGGCTTCGAAAAACAGTTATTATTAAACAAAAGGATCGTTATTTCTTTTGTGGGAATGGAAGACATACCTGTTCCAGCTGCTTTGCTAGGAATGGTAATTGTAGTAAGTGCATTAAACTAGAACTTTTGCCCGAGTCCAATTGTTATATAAGCATATTTTTGAATACCAATTAGATATATGGGGAAAAAATAAAAATCCATTTAATATAATATACTCCTTTTTACTAAATCTAATTTAATAATTATACTTCAAAGAGTCTCTTTTTCTTAAAAAAAAAAAAAAATTATAATGGAACAAAGTTTTAAAAAATATTAAGGAAACATGATATCTATGTTTATATATATAAAAAGGCATTTCTGTAACATTCTGTTACTCTCTTTCATTTTCTAATACGAGAACTTCCCTCTGGTATTTAGCCATTTAAAAAATAATATGGATTCTTAATTATTATATAAATTTATTTATATCTGATCTGATAGGTGGGGAATATCTTCAAAGAAAACTCATGATTGTCATGAGTGCAAAAAACGTACTATCGACTTCCTGAAGCAAAAGGGCAGAGGAAATGTGGCCTCCTAGCTCGCCAGATCTGTACCCCTCATACTACTATATGGGGGGGGATCTCACAATTTTTTTGACTAATTTGCAGCGTGCATGTAACACTGTTGGCTACTTGTGGGCTTCCATTATCGAGGCAGAGACCAACATGGACAAGTAGTTCATCAACAAGGCTTGTGTCAGGTTCAGAGCCAGATTGGAACAGGTTGACGCTAAATGTGATTTGTTTTAATGATTGATATCACTATGGGTTTTTATATGTAAGAGAAAAAACGGAGTGAATAGTTGAAATAATTTTAGGAAATAAATTTTAATATACATAATCCTTCTATTTTCTAGTTTTAAAATTCTTCACCTGTATAGCAAATTATAAAAGTCACAAAAGTATGATAAACATAATGTATTCCCTTACATAATTGTAACATGTAATCTAAGTATTCAAAAAGAAAGCAGATATCATGGATGCTAAAACTTTGCAAAAGATCTGCCATGATACTCAAACTCCTTAGCCGAGATCTAAAAGATGAATTGAACATACATGCCAAGATAACGACACTGGACCGTCATCGACGAATCTCCATTTGCACACACCTTGACCCTGGAAACTCCCCAATCCCCAATAGAAGCAGTTGGACGTCTCCAGGACCACTGTCTCCGTTGACAGCAACTCCAAACTGTTGGAGAGAAAGATAGGCGCTTTTGAATAACTTCAAGAAGGGCAAAGTCAAACGGCTCATCATCTTCAAGGAAGAAAGGACTGTTGACGCCTGAAGAACAGACTGAATTATAGGTACTCAAGCTATGTCCACATTCATGAATTAATTACTATACTTTGTGCCACAATGCATCCTGTCTCCAATTTGAGGTTTAACTAAAAAGATTAAACTTTATTATTTATAAATTTTGGATCATTGGAGATTAAGCCTTCTCTATTTTGCAGAGCCTTTAATTTGCCAAAATTTCACAAGTACTTTTCTAGTTGTTGGAAAGAAGATTTACTTGTTCTATTATCTTCAACGAGATTTGATTTCATACAGATAAGTATTTCCTGGTTCACATATTCTATAATTTGTAATTTCTGATAATTAATATCCGTTTGATTCTTGGACAATTCTCCTATCGAAATTCATTCGTTCATTTGCTTTCTTTCTGTCTTAGCAGCTTTAGAGCCTATTTTGTAATATATGGACCTAGCTTGAGCTTCAATTTTTTCAGGGGTATAAGACCGGGAGTATATTCCAATATATATTTTATGAGTGAGGCTTTGTATAAGTCGAATTACCTTATTCCTCGTTTCAAGGTACTGCAGATAGGAAATATTTAGCTTCCAAAATGATTTAGGAATTTGAGAAAGAGATAAAAATCTCACCATTATGGAAGAGTGATCATAAATAAATTGAGGAAGTTTTTGGAATTAGGAGAAATGGTCAATTACATATCTGGAAGTTAATATGTAGTCCAATCTACTTTCGAATAGCTGACGTTCTTTGATCATTCCTTTAATTATAATTGATGATTTTTATGGTTGTAGAACTAGATCAGTGTCTTCGAGAAGATGAGTAGAAATAACTTTTTCTATGTATGTTTTATAATTCCTATTTCTAGAGCCTGAATATACAACTGACAACAATCACAATATAAAAGAGCATTTGCAAGTCCAAATTTATATTTCCATTAATGGAGATGAGATCCACCGGATTAAACACTTGTTCTTGACCAGACTATGACATTGAAGAAAATTAGGTTGTTATATTAATATTATTGTTGTCATTTCTGAATGCATACGACATTTGTGACGTCACTCAGCACAGCCATTAAGAATGCAGTCGCTAAGCAATACTCCATTATTATCTACCACCTTTTCTCAGACAAACATCTAATTATGGCATTAATTTTGTTGAATTTATATTATAAATTAATATAAATTTCTTCTTGAAGTTTAAAATTCGAAGTTTTAAGATGGAACACCCTGTATATACCGGGCCGTGCAAAAGTATTTACCGATTTTTGTTCAGAGCATATTGCAGACAATAATTACATTTCGAATGCCTTGAGAAACAATTTATTCATACATTTTTAGAATAATAAAATAGCTTGTGATCAAATTTAATCAATGTAGCCACCATTTGACTCAATGACACTGGTCAGGCGACGTTTGAAGCTGCCACAGACTTGCTGGATGTAATCGGCATCCATGGAGGCCCAGGCCTTGTTGACAGCAGCCTTTAAGGCATTTATGTTCTTGTGTCGTTTTTTGCAGTCCTTGGTCTCCACGTGCGCCTAGATAGATAAGTCTAGTGGGTTCAGATCTGGCCTTGGAGGGAGTCAGTAGTCCTTGGGCCAAAAGTTCATGTTTGTCCTTGAGTCACTCCTGAGCTTTTTTGGAAGCGTGGGGGTACTCCATCTTGTTGAAAACCCCAAGGAGAGTTGCCGACTATGGATTTGATCCACGGAAGGACCATGGACGCCAGAGTCTTCACATAATCCTCCACTGTTAATATGTAGCCAGTGGGTAACCATACCGGCTTCATGGCCTTCCCGTTGGAGACCACAAGACCCAACATCATCACCGAAGCACGGTGCTTTGTTGTTGCCACATAGCGGTGCTTATCTTGCACATCTCCCAAAGCTCACAACACGGTCATTTTGCCTGTTGAAAACAGGATCGACCGTAAAAGTTTTCTCATCTGAAAAAATGATGATGCGTCCAGATGAGCTCTTGATATCATTCAAGGTTTTCTTGGCACGCTCAAGTCTGACTTCTCGCTGACGTTCAGTTAGATAAGGCCGTTAAGTACACCTCAGGGACTTTCCTCCAGCCCTTTTCAATGCCCTTGAAACTGTTGATGTCGACGTTCCCATCTTTCTGGCCATGTCGGCAATGGACCTGTTGGGAGTCCTCTTGAACACTACCTTTACTGGCCTTGTTGAGACAGTGAGCTTTCTGCCAGCCCCAGGGGAATGCTTGAGATCACCCCCAGCCTCCAAGAGCTTGGAAACGTTGTAAATTGTCTTCAACGAGGCCCCAACCTGTTCCTTAATGTTGTTATGAGGCACTCCCGCTAGGAGGAGGGCTGCAATTTCGATCCTCTTTGTTTCCTGATTGGACATGGTCTCACGTGTGGAAGTTGTTACGCTCTTACAGGAAGGATTTTTGTTTATTTTAACAGTAAAAATACAAAACAATCAGATTGGTTGCCACAAAACCTCTTAAAAAGCATATTTGCATCATCAGTAAATAATTTTGCACGGCCCGGTACTTATTACTATGCTGAGGAGCTTGTTTAATCAATTTTTCTCAATAAGTGGGTTTTGCAATTCAAAAAATGGGTGACCGTTCAATTATAAGCCGGCCATACAAATATGATCAAAAATGTAAATATAATGTCTTAGCATCCCTCGTATGCAAAATATTTTAGGGTGCAATATAAATACAACATTTGTTTGGATCTTGTCGTAAAAATAGTTCATTGCTGACATTATTTATATAGTGAGATTTATTATCTTTTTTCAAGAACTTAAGGGTTCCTTCTTTAAAAATTTGAAATTAGCTACAAAAATATCAACTAACAACTTATCATTTGTTATATTTCCACTATTATGAAAGTTATTTTTCTTAAAAAAAATAATAACAATTTTGATCATCCTTCAATTAAATTCACATACTGGTCAATTAGTAACAATAGATAAAACCATTATGAAAAGCAAGTTTAACAAAATAATGTGATTGAAACATATGATACGTTATGCTTTTTTTGATTATTCTTTTTAATTACTAATATTCTTTTTTTTTCTAAATACGAAGCAAGTTCCTCTTGATCCTTGTTTTTCTTTCCATCTCGTGTGAGCCTGATAGTGTAAATCTATGTTTTTCTATCTAATTCCAAGAAATCCAAAATCTTCAATGCCAATATGTGAACGAACTTCTTTAGTTTTAATGCAATTTAATGACTATTTTCTTGCAACCAAAGGATGATATTTAGTATTTCCTCGCCTTTCCAGAAAAATAATTACTGGAAGCCAATCTGCTGTTTATATGGGACTGGACAATATTATATTCCATGTCCCTAATATTTGTTAGCAATGTCTATATAGCTACAGTCTTGCTGTGTCCTACATCAATTTTCACTATATTACAATGGTGTTTTGACAAAAGGGTTTTTCATAATGGTTTTCTAATAAAACTTTAAAATCTTATAATCATGAGTTTTATTGGTTTTTCTTAATGCGAAGGTCATGTTGATACTATTGTTGTATTTAATATCCCTTATTGATATATCTAATTAGTAAAAAAATTAAGGGTGTCCCAAGACAGATATCATAAATTTGTTTTCACAAAATTTGAAATCACTACCTCCCCCACCCTACACTCTATTTGTTTTTTGCTTGATCTCAGCTACTCAAATATGGGAAAAAATTCTCCAAGACAACGGTAATAGGTGACAACGATGGCTTAAAGCCAATTTAATGACTTGAACTCAGGGTAGAGAGGGTAATTTACTTTCAAAGAAAGATTACACAAAAAGTATAAATCATAAATATATTTTAACTGCTTGGTTCATTAGTAAATATATATTACGTAACAATTAGGTCTATCTAATGTGAAGTATGTCCAAATAATTCAGTAAAATGTTTTTCAACATTTTCTTGTCCAACATAGTCTATATAAAGTGATGATGTTAAATTAGTCTTTCATAATTCATCAATAATTGTATTTTATTTAACATAATAGTATTCTTATAAGTCTTGTTTTTTTGTTTTTTTTGCAGATAATTCGGTTTGACATACTTTATTTCAAAATAGAGAAATGGTATGACCTAGTTTGATTTCAACTTAAAAGGCAACTACAGACTAGGACCTTTAAGATAATATACAATCTGTTTAAATTTTATAACAATTATAGTAACTGTTGGGTAAAGGAGACTTTGAATATACTATTCAAATTTTATGTATAAAAGGAAAATTGCGTGATAATGCAGTATTATAAGATTAATGATTATTTCTCTCTCCTCAAGATTAATAGAATAATAAGTTTTAAGCACTAAAAGAGTAAATATCGCATTTTTTTTATTTCACTCAACAGCCCTGATAAATCATTAAAAGTAATTAGTGTCAAAATAATTAAATAAATAATCATTAAATATTATTAAATGTTTTTTCTTGTTATGTTGCATTATTTTATAATTAAAGGACTACTTACAAAAATTGATAAATTTGGGTCATTAACTCAACTAATTACACTTAGAAAAACATTAATCAAATTAATGAATGAATGTCAATATTTCTTACACATTTGCCAATGCATACTATAATATCTTGGTAATTAATAAAGATGTATGCATCCGCGTAGATAGGTAGATAAGTATGCATTGAAGAAAATAAAATATGAAGTACAGGTAAAAATAAATATACATATATATACAGTGTGACAATAATAATAGCTAAGATATCACACATACATAAAAATATGGCTATAGACATTAACTTATATATTGTAGTGATATTTTTATTAAGTTTTTTAAGTGAATTCATGATTTTTATTTTGTTAACAAACAAATTCTTAAACTTTGATGGATTACACTAACTTTTTTTAGTACTATTTACCTATAAGCTCATTGAATATATTTGTGAAATTTGACTTAATTTGGTTGATATTTACCTTGAAGTACCAATGAAATTTCGGAAAATGACAAAAAAACTATAAAATTAAAATTTTACAGATTTTGAAAGAAACAAATATTTTTTTAACAGGATTTTTATTTTTATTAAGGCTGCATTAAAAAAATACTATTTAAAAAATTGTATCATTTATTCCAAAAAATTGTAAGAAAATTTCAAAAAATGTCAAAGTAAACATTAATTAAAAATAAGAAGATATTGGCTAATCTTCTAAATCTTGCCTCTGAAAGTAAATCAATATGATATGGAAATTGAGAACATTATGGTGAAATATCTGTAATATATAACTTTCTCTAGAGGATCTTCAACACCACAAAGGACTAGAATTGATATTGTCAGATATATAGTCGAATCATTCTCCCAAAAATTGCTATGGCTGCACATCTCTCCAAATATATAAGTATGGCATGACCTTAAATCAAGTAAAACAATAAAAGTAAGTAATCAACTACAATTAGTTATCATAATACCTTTAAAAAGAAATGAAGTTAGTTCATAAATTAAAGAAACTTATGTGTATTTGAGATACGTTCAAGCTTCTAAGCAATGTTCATTTTTTTCTTTTATCTCACCATATCTGTTTACACTAAATTTAGTGATATTCTAGTATCTCATTAACTATTAGTTGAGGGTACTATTGGTGGTTTTTAATAAGTAACAGTATTTGACTATTTTTCCTGTACCTGAAATAATATGCTCTGAAATACTAACAACAATTTGAAAATCTGGTGACTGTTTATCTACCTATATTCTTATATCCATGACATACAGAATAAAAACTATTTTTTAACTAATGAAAAAAAAAAATTGTTCGGACATTGTTACAAGTCGGATAAATTTATCAATAATGTTCATAAATCATACTAGTCATTACTATTTTTTTAGTAACAGAAAAAGAGAGAGCCAGCCTCCTTGTGTGAGATCAATATTGTTCTTTCCTTTCCTGTAGTTTAAGTATTCCTATAGCCATAAACATGGATGTCCATCTCCTTTTTCCTCCCAGTCAAAATGGCGGCAATTTTTCCTACAGGAAAGAAAGTGAAAGAAAAAAAAAGGCAGTTTGTCCGACAACTCCTGTAGACACTAGTTTGTAGTCTTCGATATTAATATATCATCCCATATGACTAAACAAGGTTCTCTCTTCTTCTTGCCAACAAAAGCTGGGAGTGGGTCCAAGGGTGAAGGCTTTTAGAAATGATATTTATCATGGAGTAGATGTGAGTTGAAAGAGTATTCTCTGAAGTTTTAGTCCAAAAATAAATTGTTCATCCTTTACTTCAGTTGAAACACTTAGAATAGGACCCAACTTAGTCCTAATGGTGCTGCTGAGAATGATCATTTTTGATCCTGCTCGCACTAAAACAAAAGAAAATAAAGATCGACATCAAAGTAATATCTATACCTCTATACCATTTTTGTGCAAGAAGTTGGGTTTGTGTTTGTTTCCTTCATCTCACAGCAGCATGCGGATGATAAAATAAAACGTCATGATAGTTGTTATGTATTGACAGATGTAATATGTGTAAATAAACATGTTAAATGTACCCACATTTAAATCTTATCTAAGATGATCGTATAAATTAGGATTTTAAGTTACCTCTAGTATATATATCGAATCTACAGTTGAATATAGAACATCATAAGAGGATGTCGTTGCATATTCATTTATAATATTATTAAATATATACATATAATACATTATAATGGCACAATTAAAAGTTAAAGAAAAAAAGAGTTAGCAACGTGATAGCATAAGTACTGAAGACTCTAAGGTGAAGAAATCGATCCCGCCACAGACCTTGAGATACGTGAGAGTTTGCCCGACGAAAAAAACCCACCAAGTTAGCCACTGTGAGGAAATCCCAAGGTGCCCAAAGAAGATCCTCCCCCAAACAATCAGAAAATATAAACAAAATTACTAATAGAAGAAAACTCATGTCTTTTTATCGTCAGTTGGACATTTTGAAGCTGTACAAAAAGTAGTCAAACTTTATAATGAAAAAACGTAGGAAGTATTCAATTTTTTGTATGAAACATCAGATGAGTATACGAAGAAGAAAAATATTTGATTGAGATTGAGGAAGAGATCATCGAACTTGATGCTCAAGTTTTTTGGAGAGACATTAAGAAGATTTGTTGGATCCTTCAATCAAAGTTAGGAGCCAAAGTCACCCAAACATCTAAGCCAAATTGCCCAACCAATTTGAAGATGGCATTAACTACTCAAAGTCTTTGAAATGGATTGAGACCTGGGATAATTATTTCAAGTTCACCCATTGAAAAGAAAAAACGAGAAAAGAGCAAATTGTCATTGTATGAAGACGTTCCTTTTGAAACTTCAGGCTCATCAACGCTATAGTTAGAACTTGTTTGTGTGTGTTAGGAGTGGGAGGATATGCACCTTGGATCTCAAGATTTAATGTATCTCGAAAAATATACCAATTATGTTTTTAAGCGTAAAAATATAAAATTATTCTATTCTTAATACAAATTGATTATTGTATTTTTTTATCAAAGTTGCGTAAAAGAGTGAGAATAATTTAAATCCAAGTTTTTTTGGTTTCATTCTTAGGCCAATTGTTTTATTTTATCTTTCTTTAAAGTGGCATTTACTAAAATGTATCGAAAAAACAAATCAAAAATATTTTACTTCTTGGAAAAAAAAAAAATTCAAAGCAATTATAAATATGAGTTATATTTTATTAAATAATACATTAAAACATAAAATATTATTATATCAGCCTCTAGTAATTTTTAACAATAAAAATGGTAATCAAATCAAAAAAATATACCCTCTGACAAATAATATATTTAAATGTATTATTTTTGTTTTTAAATTAATAAAAACAAAGGCGTTCTTAAATATAAAACAGATCTTCTAAAAGGAAATGGTTGTTTTATATTAATATTGTTTTTTCGTTTAATTGGATTATCTCATAGCAAATATAATTATCCTATTTTTGAAATCAAGATTTATTTTTGTAGAAAGTAGTCTTTTTTAATTAGATTTATATTTTCTCTTTCAAAAGTTTTACCAAAGAAATTTCAATATAAAATCAGACTGAAAAAATACAAAAAGGTCTTATTAGATTGGATAAAACTAATTTCATATTTGGACTCTACAAGTATTTTAAAAATTATTAATATTAATTATTTAGATATTAGATATAAAAGCTGGATAGTAACGGGAACTGATCTTCATGCATAAAGAAGTTAAATTACGAACATTTATCATTTCGTGGAATAAGTGCTTCGATATATTTCCTCTCAAAAATAGTTAAGAATGCTTTGTTAAATCAATTATGATTTGATTTAACGTTATTACTTTATTGATTTCATTTCTTAATTAATGTTTCTTCTTGTATTTCAATGCTTATACAATTTTAATTTCAAAATTAAAGTAAGATAAATGTATTTTAAAAGATCCACTAAATTAATAAAATATAGTTATTATCCCAAAGGTTTATCATGAATTCAGTAGGAAATTAATGGGATAAATATCTGCTTTCAACAACAGGTTTAGTTCGAGCACAAACAGAAAACATTGTTCAGCTGTGGTTTTTAGCCAAAGTAGCTCACTCCTGGCCTTTTTTCTTACTAGATTGCAATTGTTTGGATTTTCCCTTGTAGAGTATGTTGTAAAGGAAGGTTAATCTCATTTCCAGGACCAATCCAGACACATTGAGGCATCATAGAAGACTATCCCATAAGATAGGGTGCATACGAGCTACACTATATTTTATAGGTTTAAGGTTCTTGTTAGGAGAATAAGTGGTGTTGTATTATCCCGGAGACTAATCTTTTCAATCTTTAAAGCCTTACTCTTTAAGCGACAAAATAACTACATGGGTGTTAGCATTAAGGCCTTCAATTTATTATAAAATAATTTTTGAATAAATTAAGTTGTACATGAAGTAAACAATTGCACTAGAACCCCCTTTAGTGTTAACTGAAGTATTAAACAGAAAATAAAAAAAAGAAAGAGAAAATTATATTGAATAACTAATAAAATTAGATAGTCAGAACCATTAAATGGTGGCCGTATTTAATGTAATTTAAAAAAAAAATTCAATCAAAATTTAGATTTTAATAATAATAAAAGCACTATTACAGATTGTTGAAAGTATAAAATATAATATACCATTATTTCCAGATTTGATGAACATATCTGGTCATTGTATAATGCACTTCAATTAGGAGTTGGATAATTTCAAAATTTATATAACAAATATTAATTTATCCATTTTCTATTTTTAGTTTGTTAATTAATAATTTAAATTCTAGTTAAATGCGTGTGATACTCTCACTTTGAATTTGATTTATTATTCTGTTTTCTTTCTATTCCAACTTCTTGCAAAAAAATCAAAAATGAATAAAAAAATGGTTTAATAATTTTCAATTATAATCGTAAATTATGATGCTCTCCCTGAATTTGATCTAAATTTTTCACTAATAGAATTTAAACAGTAGTATATTGTAAAAAAAATTAATTTAACATTAAAAGTTTTCATAAAAAGTATTTCTATAATTATTTTATGCTGCTTCTAATTAATTATCAGTTGATACAACAATTTTAAACTGCTTTTTGATAGGAAAATATACAATTTAAGCATGTGGACTCTGCACCATAAAGCGAAACAAAAAAAAAAAAAAAAAAAAGGGTTTTCTTTTTTTAGCCCTGTACTTTTTAGCACAAGTGTTATACCTTGAAGCTTAACAATACTTTCCAGAAATTTTTTCGAAAAATATATATTAAACATTCATTTAATTTTTTTTTTAAAATAAAAAAATTAGGTGCTTTTTGTTTAATAAGACTTATATTCAAATTATCAATATACATTGTGACCAATAAGTCTTCCGACAATTTCAATAGCCAAGAAAGTACAAACATATTTATTTCTTTAAATATCTGTTTACGCCATTGCACTCAGGGTAAAATTTTGTTCGAAATGAACGCCAGATCATTTCACTTGGCCACCAATTGTGACAACTACAGCTCTCGTACGCTTTGGAACTGCTTAACTCGATGTACAGGTGGTCTCCTCCGACAAGTTGTCCCATGCAGACACTATGGTGGCCTACATTTCGTCAACACAGCGGTATGAAGTCACACTAATTCTTTATAATGGGCTATATGGAAGAGTCTATAAGGGACTCTTCTGAGGATCATACCTGGGGAACAAGGGAGCCTTATGTCATTGCTTCAAAAAGTGCTCGAAAGTGGTTTGGCATTACTCTGGCAAAGACTATGCAGTATTGTGAAGTTGCTCCGTCCTGCTGAAAGTAGTAAGACCCTTCTTACTGATTTTCCTATTTGGGGAAAAACTAGGAACTATAAAATGTCCAGATAACCACGTCGATAGACCTTCATACCCTCAGGAATGAAGATCAAAGGTGTCTTCACCACTTAGGAAATTATACCTACCCACACAATCACCAAGGGCGGCTTTTGTCCCCTCTACAAGTTGCATTCGTTCTTAGGAATGCCATTGATGCTCTAAATTAGCACCCAATTAATGTGGCTGTTGAAGCTACCTCCATGGTGAAGATGTTCTCTTCAATCCAAATGAATGAAATGGGCAAAGAATTGAGGAATTTCAGATGCATCTTCGCCTGGGTTAGCCTATTGGCCATTGGGGACCTATTTATAAGCTGAACTTTTGTAGACGATATGGCCTCCTCCTTAGGTCCTCCCTTAAAAACCTATGTGTGGTTTCTCAAGACACAACAATCTCATTTTCCATCGATCACATGGAGCACTTCTTCTTGCGGTTCATCGTCAACCTCGCTGTAGCAATCAATTGGCTGTCCTCTTGGACCTTGGGCGACCCCTCTTAGTCTTGTAATCGATACTCCCAGTATCCCTATACTGCTAGATGGTGTAGTGTACCGATAACTTGGATACATTGAGGTCTTCAAGGCCTTTGTTAATAAACCTACAGTTTCTTCCTTTCCAAATGAAGATAAATGATGGCAGACAGGATTCATGATGTCATCGTTAGGGGCTCAAAAGCACGTTTCCTAAAAAAAGTTTGCTTAACAACAAACAAAGATGGTGTTAGCATGAATCAAATGTAGTAAACATAATTAAAAATATTCCGACTTCGAGGATAAATTTTACGTTGAAATAGCTGTCCTCAGACTTATTGGTCACCCCGTAGATATAATAAATTAAAGATTTAAAAAAAAGTAATTTTATGCATCAAGAGAGACGCAATAAAATTAATCACAAATATACGTTATGGCTTAAAATTAAAACTCTTAACAAAAGCTTAACCCTTTAATGTTAACAGTTATGCTTTAAAGACTCTTAAAAATTATGAAAAAGTCTACCACTTGGAAATATGGGTACATAATATACAAAACTAAAAAAAATTAAATTATACAAAGAAAGAAAAAAAAATTAATTGGTATGCTCCTATCCTCATCATCAGATATCGACTTACTAAACATTTAACGGTTGAGTAGAACTTACTTGAGCATTGTTGGAAAAGTTAACAATGTCTGCTGCGTAGTTCCCCTCATTACTTCTGTAATGGGGAATCCTTTAAGAAAATGCTGCGTACTTTCTGTTGAAGCAATGAAAATTTTTTGAGAAAGTGAAAGTATATTAGATATACAGAAGTGAGGGTGGAAGCTATATATTCTTTTTAAATGTGGAAAAAAGATGATATTATTTTACAAAATATCTAAAACTACCTTATAATAAACCATCTTTATATAATTACATATTAAAGTTAGTGTACGTGTGTATTTTATAGGTGCCCAAAACATTGAGCATATGAGACTATAGCTTTTATACGAGTGCCTCAGGCTAAGACAGGGGCTCTGATTTTTGAAATAAAGGATTAAAATAAAGTAAGCTTATTTTATAATTAAAACAAAAAAAATGTTTTTAGAGTTCAAGGAGACTGGATAGGAGGTTGAAGGTTAAAAATTAAAAAGTGGCAGGCATCTCAAAAAACAACTTTACAAATAAGGACGTTTTTTTAAATTTATTCAAAATCAAAAAAGTTATGGACAAAACAAAGTCATCAGTCAAAATTGCCGTTTTGATTTTTGTCTAGTGCAAATCACTGATTTTAAATGGAATATTGGATTCATAGATTGAATAAAGTATGTAGAAATTATTCTGGCAATTCGTTTGTATATAAATTTGACTTTTGAAATTGATGTTTTATAGTAAAAAGGCCCTATATTATAATGTTTATAAGAATACCTTAACGTTTGCCCTCACTGAAGGAGTCTAAACATTTCGAAGAAATAGTCAATTTGATATCCTGCTTCCACTTTGGCCCGAACAAAGCCAGGCTATTACGTTTTTAATATAACATTTTTCTAAAAATGAATTTTTTTTACTAATAAACAACTACTTTATATAAAATATAAATTAAAGGGTGAACATTCTAGGAATTATTCTGCTGCATGTTGGGATATATATTTGTGTGTTCACTTTTTTTTAAAGGACATTAATATAATTTTAAGGGAATAAAAAAATGAAGAGATAAATATCAAAGAATTTTTGACCTTATCATGACAGCTCAGCAAACAGCATTTCCACGGTCGGTGCTTTACTCTCTACAATATTACTATTCAACAGTTTCATTTCAGGGAAAATTTTCTCAAAAAAACTTTGTCTAACCATTTATTAAGAAAATATTATAATTTAGATACAATATTTTTTCAATATTTTTGTTACAGAATAACATTAAGTAAATTTCCCGTCAACTTTAGTATAGTAAAATAAAAAATATAGTTGTACATCTCATCTACACAAAAACAAGAAAAAAAGAAGAAGGAGAGGAAATAAGAATTAAATTCTAATGCAGTAAGTAATATTGGATTTATGGGACATTAGGGTTCCCAGGGTGTGTAGTGATGATCAATTACTTTTCATTTTTTCTGGTTATTAAATATTATATATCAATTTTGTACGAATGTCGCAGTTTTTTGATAAAGTAATTCACATTTGAGTTGTATAATTCATATTTTATGCATTGATATTTCCTTTTTTCGAATGATATATCAATGAGCCCCCTGTGCCGACAGACCTTTCAAAAATATTTTATAGTAAGTACATCTTTTTTTTAACCAACGAAATACCTGATATTTTCTCATATTTAGAAATTATTATCTTGAAAGAAGATTGATTAGAGGATTTTTAAACTAAGAATATGGCGTAAATTATAGATGCATCAAAAGATTATTGTTTAACGGATGTAGAAAAGTTTTCCCATTTGTTAATTTGAGCAATAAAATACATTTTTGACAATAATGTATACATATAGATAAATGCATAATTAAAACTATTTGACTTTTATCATTTTTACGACTTTCATGAACAGCATGTTAGTTCATTATATAAATTAAATTACTAACATTTTTATTGCCTGCCAATGTATAGATAAAGTAACATATGTTGAAAGGAAAGAGAGATAGAAAATTATTTTCATCACGCCCATAAAATGAGGTTATTCATAGTTTAATTTATGAACGATACTCGTATCTAATATGAGTATATATATGAGTACACAGTAGAGGCGTCCCTGTAAATACATTTTGTGCATCTAGTATTTAATATATACATATATGTATTATTAGGTTATCTCTCTCGAAATCTTATATATCCGGGAAATCCAAGATTTAATTACAGCTCTAACAGATAAATTGGGATCTAGATGAGTAACAAGGAAATTGAAGTTGATTTCAAGGAGAGATTAATAGTCTACGCAATCATTTGGCTCCTTCTTTGCCTCAAACATAGTAACCTTGAAGACCAGATGATCCTGCAAGATTTAGCATTTACTCATACTGACAATCTCATGCAGAATTTTCCCCATAAAACTTTCCCCTACCATCACAAAAAGGTCTGGCCCCTATAGAAGCCCAACTTCAATTGTAGTCGGATGCTGCAAGGTGGTTTCATACTTAGACCTAGGTAAGAGGCAAGTATCATCACTGAATATTGATGTTTAGTTGTTATTTAATGTCTCATCCCTTTTCCTTGTGGTGTCCAAACAACGAGAGGTTGAGAGACATTTCGCTCCTACTTTGCAGTAAAAAAAGGAACATCAACAATGGAAAAAATATAAAGAGCGACTGTTGCTTAAATAACTTGAGCAGAAAATGGCCACATGTCTATAATCAACTTTACATAATATCTTCAAACAATCTACAATGTTCTAAAGCGTCCAAGCGACGAAGTTCATGATGAACAGTGTTTGACAAAGTGGGTGATACCACTCCCACAAAATTTAAAAAATGCGCATACATTTTAGCAGGAATGAATATGCCAAATATTATCTGGTTTAATAGTATTGAAATACGTTATATCGAGATCGTACTATTGTACTTCATTACTTTTGCCTTTATATTCTATACTCAGTAAACTATTACGCTCAAATGCATAAACGCTACATAGAATAAATACTTATACTTAAATTAAAAACGTGGAATTACGAAAGAGTTAAGATCCATGATGTAAAATTCAAATTATTTACCCTAAAATATCAAGCAAGTTCTTAATGTATGTCCAGTAATTATAAAACTGTATAGATATATTGTTTGCATCAATAAGCCATTATTTCTTTAACTATTTAAACCAAAAACCCCGTGAAAGTCATGAAACCTATTTACTGCTGCTTCGAGAAATGTTCAAGGCACGAAAAACTATTAGAAATGTGGTTTATATCAGTTCATATTCTTGATTAAAATTAATTCCCTAAACCACAGTCAAATATTTTGAAAAATTGCTATGGATGATTCTAGTAATCAATTCATTTTCAACAAAACGTTCCTTCTATAGAATTGGACAATAAATAAATAAACAATACAAAGTTAAAATTTCATAAAAGGGAATGATCAGTAGTCAGAAAATATTTATACAAAACGATAAAACAATAGTTATTCTGAAGGTCTGATATAGCTTTTAAATTTATTATAATTGTGCATTAATTGGCACAAGATTTTAAATTTTTTATCCGGAAATGAGTTATATACATAAGTATAATATGTCCCCAGTATAGTTCCATGAAGACAGATGCGCCACTGGAATCCTAACAGAAAAGGCAGAATATTTGGCTGCGGCTGCAATTAGAATGTCTCTGATTTCTTCGACCTTGATAGGCTTCACTACTACCAACTTATCTACAATTATGCTTCATAGCTTTTGTATTTGTAGGACCCCTTTGGATTTCTAAGGAGAGGACAAATAAAATTAAATGCATTATAAATTTTTACCTAATTCCAGCTATGTTTAGTGTGATAAAATCTTTCAAAATTTGGAGTGTAGGGCAAATCACAAACGCATGCATCACTGTGTTGAACATTGAGTCCTTACCATTGAGTATCCTTACAGGCGTATTAAATAATAAACAATCCGAGGATATCTGAAATTTAAATCGCTTTCCATTCTTCATTTTAGATATGGAACTCTTGATCCTCTTTTTCCATGTTTTAGGTAGATTCAAAAGATTTAACTATAAATCGCAGATTTATCCGCCTATTCTCCAGCGTCGGAGGGAAATTAATTCGTCAGTGCCACGGAATTGGAGTGAATGCTTACAGCTCTTTTGTATGTAAGTATGTTAAGGATATATTAAGTAAAAATATTTATATAGAAATTAATAATGATTATTATTAAGTATGTTCAAAAAGATGATGTTTTGAAATTATTTTATTTGAACAAAATCTTTCCACTAATGAAGAAAGAATTATGTTCAAAATCATAAACTGTAATAATGTTTATTTCAACATTCTCTAAGTCTATGAGGGTTTTATAAAAAAGTTTTTATTATCATTCTGACGCACAATTTCAATAGTAGAAGAGGATAAAAAGACTGGTGCATCTTACAAAATGATCCTCTCGACAGCTGCCCAAGAATGAGATAATTTATCAATTTTTTCATAAATAAAATCAGTTTCTAACATTGTAGGCAGGATGGGACGAAATAGACGCACCCACTCAAACTCCGAGTTTCTTGAAAGGTCAATTAGAATCTTTCGATAAATTTTCTGAATAATTCTAGAAAACAAAGACAATCTTCCTCTTTAATCACTTTTTGGTATTTTTATGGAATCTATGTAACTTCGATACAAAAGCTAATTGAGCCAACAATATTACATTGAGTAAACAATGATATACACTTTACCTTCTGGGAATAAATTTATAAATAGGTTGTTAAAGAACCAATTTCAACGAAAAAAAACTTACGATTGAGTCGTTATCCCTCTTCTCCTTCTCCAAAAATATATTCCTCGATTTGCAAAATCAATAATTGATTTTTGAGATATCACTTTATACAATTACTTTGTCAAGTTTTCTGAAGCATAGAAATGTTTCTCACTTGACAAACGAACATTTAAGATATATAAAATTGTTGTCTCCAAAAAAAGTATCTAACACCACTTCATGAAATCAGGTGAAACTTTTTTATTTTTTCAATATCATATTTAGAATAACATGACCTAATAATTCAAAAGGAATCCCATATTTTTTTCGGAAGAAAAACTATTTTTAGGGGGAAAGTTAGCATTTTTGGGGATCAGGCCAAGAGTAAAAAAGTTTGCGAAACAATGATGTAATAGCCGACCATTGCACACGTTTTTTGAACATATATCTGTTAGACCCTGTATATCATAATATAAGTTTAATTTAATTAGACATAATCAGTCAAAAATTCGCTTGTTCATCATCCACTATTATATTTATCTAGTATAATTATTAAAATGTAGGCAAAATAACTACAATAAGTTAGACATCTTGGCTCTAAAAAACAAACCAGCTCACTTCTTTCAATAATTATAAGAAGGAAAAACAGGAGAATTGAGAATACATTTATATATAAATAAAAATACTTTGGGAAAAGCTTCTTGAAATATTACTATAGAAAAAAGAAATAACTAATTTATGTTTTACACATTCACACACTCACAATCAAAAAGTGAATATAATTTTTATATGTAGAGAAATAAAAGAATACACCATTATGTTGCGTCAATAGCAATAATTTAACAGATGATTTTTTATAATTTGTTAATGATCATCCTTTTTATTACACAGTTTGTAAATTAGAAAAAAAAATCGTTACTTATAAAATGATAGAAGTTGAAGAATTATAAAAAATACGTCATTCAAATTTGTATAATTTTTTTGAACTATTACATCCATTTTACACCTTGAACTACCAATTAAATTGATGAAATACTTTTATCGAATACAAGATGAGAGAAAAAATATATATTTTTTTTTAAAATAATCTTAACAACATGAGTTTGGGTTCTCCATATCTTATACATTTTTTTTGTTATTGTCAAAACATTAAATTATAATTTTGGATGAATATTTGTATAAAATATTCATAACTTCATCCGACTCCCATCCCTTATCTAAAGGTAACAATCGTCATCCTAAAATTTTAACGTGTGTTAAAAAAAACGTGATTGTCTAATAGTCATAAGTAATATAACTATTGGATACAAACTAGGGAACATTTAAGGTACTCTGACTAGATTTTCAGAGTTTGTGTGTGTATTGGGATGGGGGATAATCCCCCTATATCTCAAAATTTTAATGCATGTAAAAAAATATATCTAATATGTTTTGTATGGCTCTCAAAAATATTGGTATCATAACGTATTACCATACAATATTAATTCAAGTGTTGTTATTCATAGAATAATATCAATATGGATTAAAACCGGTTATTAAAAGGAGATATGAAAAATATCTGACAATATGAATCAAATTTTATGTGACATCGTTATTTATTGATCAACTACTTTTAAGAAGACGCTAATGAGTAAGTGCTTAATTTTTAGTAATAACTAATAATTCTCAGCACATTTGAAAACAGGAAGGTGTATTTTTTATGCAAGTATTTATTTTATATTTGATTCATATACAAAAAAAAAATTATTAATTATAAATAATTTATTATTTTTGGTACTACAAGAGACGATATGCTAATAGTAATGGGTTAGTTAGAGCAAATCCCTTATGAATGTTATCCCTTATATATGTGTGCTGGATTACAAACTTCTTTTTTTTTTTAAATGTATACCGAGAACAATTTTTACATAACCTTTTATATGCCTCAAGGTTAGACCATCATACAATTGGGCTTGCTAGTATTTTCAATTTTATGCATCGTACCGACTCCTGGACAAGACACAAAAATTTTGACAAGACCAACAACCAATAATTTTCCTATAACGTCACTATTGCTAGAATTTTCAACTTATTGTATCATAGCGACTGCTGGGTAAGAACGACAGATTTTACACTAAGCATACAACCACTCAAACACTATGACGTCACTATTAAAAGTGGAAGCCAAACTTTAGTTGTACTTGTGTTAGGTTATAATTTTATACTTCTATTAACCTCCATGTGGTTAACATTTTTGCCGTCGGTAATTTTCATATCTATATTTTTTTTTCTGTTAATTGTGCACCGAGGATATTTTGCTACATTACATATTTGCCATATGTTTATGTTTTTATACTATTGGTTTTACATTTAATGTCGTATCATCGATCAGATAAATTATATAGCTTAGGACTTAGACAAAAACACTCAGTGTATTAATTAAAAATCCTTTGAATCCATCACTTTCGTCTCAATTACAATTAATGGGAATTTTAAGCATTACCCTACAATTTAAAAGGGTCTTAAAATACAACATAATGTTGATATAAAATTACAACTACGATATATATTATAGTTTTATAATTGACCAAAGTTAATAAGAGTTTAAAAACAGTAACTTCTTAGTAAAAAAATATGTTTATTACCACAACAGGGTACGTGATTGAAGCTTGTGATATTCCAAATAGAATTAGAACTCATTGACGTTTCTTTTTTTGCTATTATTTATTAGTTATATAGTCACTATTTTCCTTATTTCTTCTTCTCTTAGCTAAATAATTAATGAGATTGAGCTACACCACTTAATTTCGAACCGATAATATAAAACATAACTGGTGGCAAATAAATCATTTAGCCCAATCTCCGCAAGTCAACATTATCATTGGCAAAAATGTAGGCAGCAAACTGACCAACGGCCTATATTTTATTGGTAATATTATAAAGAACCCTATATTTGTATTAAACAATAATATTATTCAGGGAGTTTCGTTGTAGTAGGGCACCATTTTGTCACACTTTGTCTACAAACTTATACAAGTAAACAAAGATCCCCCATATTATTCAAATAAATTATTTAACTTTAGAGTATTAATTGTATTTTGTGATAGGGTAAGGATATTTTCCCGGATGACGTAGTCTAAAAATGTATTTCCCGGGACTGTGAAATACTAGTGTGTCTAAAGTATCTAGCATTCCTCATAAATAACCAATCATAATATAAATTCTTATATAAAAATACCAAAAGTATGATTGTAATTCTATTAATAGAAAAAAGAGACATTATTTATGTACAAGTATTACGTATATGTAGACTATACAAGAAAAAAACACTATTGAACTATACTATGGACTTTATGATTAATAGAGTGCCATAAATTTGATAGAAAAATCTTCTTAACAAATTGTGTTATCCTTTTTTTTCATTAACTACGAAAAAAAAAAATCAAAATTCCCAGAGCTCGGAATCTGTTTGGACATATAAATCAAAATGATTCACTGTGGAAAAACAAAGGTATTACATTAGTGTTGAGAAATTTGAGAAATTCTAAATTACGATTGATGAACCTTTTTGCAAGACACGCTGACCTTTTTTGAAAGATCCCTTATACAAATGTAAAAGGATGGTAATATGATTAAGATTTTTTTTTTTATTAATTTATTTACGTATAATAAATATTATACTTCAAAACAGTACTTATTACATAATCATCTATTACTAATGGCATAGATAGTTAAACAATAACCGGTAAAAATGTTAGTAGGGTCACCATTGAAAAAAGTTATAAGGAAATAAAAATAAAATTTAACACAAATTTCAACTCTTTACTACTGCATTATTTTCTATTACGCTCTTCTTTCATTGTTCCCCTTTATGAGTCTTCCATTCTCATAAAAAAACTTTATTGTTGATATTGATCTGTTGGTCGTTTACTCCATCACTTGAGGTATTGCCTTTTTATTAGTTCTTGCCACGTACAGTACTTTCTCTATTTTTTATATCAAGGTGTCTATTTTGAACATATCTGGGGGACTTGACACCGTTGATACTAGCCAATGGCTATTCGTGATTCTTCAGTTCCATTATTTTGTACTATCTCCTCCACTCTATTAATTAATTGCCGCATGGATGGACATAGGGAGAAGAGGTGCTAAAACAAGCAGACAGTTGAAACTACATATTACAAAAATGAAAAGGAGTACAACATTGAAGGTTTATTAAACGCTTCTTTGTTGATATATCTTTTGGATTTTTTCAAAATGATTTTGTTTGGCTGCTACAATGCCCTCTAACCTTGTCCTAAAAGCACTGCAGCACTTCCTGATGAAAGTATCGAACAAGGCATCCCTTTAAAACTAGACGGAGGCCTTGAGGTTGTCCAAATTTCGGTTAAGGGTAGCTCAGGCACTCTTCTCGACTCCATCTCAAATGGTATAGTCGAGGGGGAACAGTCTGGGGAGCAAATGTAAACTGTTGATCTATTAGGCTTGCATAAAGTGAACAATTTATGGCCTTCCTTGTCATTTCTGGACCAGTTGCCGATGTCGTTGAGCATAAGAATCATTCCCCAACTTCTTCAAATACCTCCTCGCAGTCTAATCACTGACATTGAGACACTTTGCATTCTGCCTTATCGACTTTGTCTGACGTCTGGTGTTCCTGGTGTCCATGCCCTCCATGATCCCAATTTTCTACCTATACTGCTGCCAGGGGACCTATTAAGGTTTTGACCTGAAGAAACCGTGCCTTTAACCAGGTTGTCTCCTGGACACTTACTTGAGTATGAAGAAAATCAGACATCCTTTGTCTTTTCCCTTCCATCGAGACAACTCGTAATTTTGAAAGTTTATTTTTTTATTGAGAACAATTGTTGATTCTTTTAATAACGCAACTTAGTATTTTAGAAAACTCACTCTGCAGAAATCCAAATTAATTTAATGTCAAGTCCACAATTATTACCACGCACACTGTACTAATGAACGTTAATAATAAATGTTTTAGAAAAACTTGTGTTTAACTTAAAAAACAACTACAAATTATGTCAAATACAACTGCTAGTATATTACTATATAAACAAATACTTTGCAATTTAAAAAAAAAAAATTTATATATTATATATCTGCTTCTGAATTCTAGAAAACGTAGAAAAAGTTTTGGATTACATATAAAAAAGAAATTGTTAATTTTTAAAAGGCTTAAAAAATTCTTATTGTTTGTTAAATTTTCGATTAAAAAACTAGGAGTCAATAAATATTATTAATTTTTATTTTAAAGAAAAATGAACATCAATAATATGTATGATTTTTATAATCAACGATGACTCCAAAAAATAGAATGTTAGTTTCTGAGTTAAATCGAGATTTTGTGAGTAAAAAAACGGGAAAGGATTTGACGTACTTATTATGACTATAGAGCTTCAATAATTAGACAAAATCAGACTGGTTTTTTAATGATCTTTTCCTTTTTTATAAAAGTAATACAAATTATATCAATAATTTGAATATCTCAAATTAAAAATACAATGTAATCTTTAGATTTTTTCATATTTTTCCGTTAAAGAATTCTCATTTTACTAACAAAACTCACATTAAAAAATCTGGTAGTTTGGTTTTGAGTGTTTTAAAGCATTACAGTACGTTTGTAATTTAGATTATTCAGATTGTGAGCAAAAATAACAAAAAACATCTGAAGTTTTATTGAAATCTATCGAAGATCAAAATATCATGAAATTTTAATTGGTATAATAAGTTTTTAACCTAAAGTCTGGTTGTTTGAGCCAAAATAAGTTTTTTGTTGTTTTTGGCTTCATTTTTATTAATTTAATAACTCACAATCAACCAATCTATATAAATAAAGGAAATTTTTTCTTTATAAATGTCTGAATACATGAAAAGTCACCAAGTGCATGGTATATAATACTCCATGATCGATGTCATATGCATATTTTGATCTAAGAAATAACAATTTAGTCGTATATCATATAAATATTTTTGATAAAAGAAATAATAATGTATATGTATAATTTAAATATTGTAGGCATGTTTTACTTGTTTGTGTTATTAGTCTATAATATATTCATATCATAATTCATAAGTTATGCGCATTTTTAGTAAATGGTGAGGTTTGAATAAATAATAAACGATGATATGATAAAAAGAATTTTCTATGTTTTTATTAATGAGAGCTCTTAAGACTCATCTCAACAGTTTACTTTTTTGCCTCTTAAAACCCTTATACCTACTTTTTTCATTCTTGAGGAGAGAACACGTAGTTGATATAAGTATTATTGTATTGAGTATTTACGTGTGTCTATGCTCATGAAAAATGGAAAACAATATTGAGATTTATCTTTTATATTATTGAAGAAAAAATTGTAGTTTATACGAAACCTACTTAGTCAGGGCAATACCAAATACTACCAGAAGTGATGATATATAAAAAAGGATAAGTTATCATATGTGAACTGAAAGTAGGATGGCACTTACAAAGAAATGTTTTATTTTAACTTGTCGTAACAACCAAGCCAATCAATTTTGTTTTTTTCGTCAATAAATTTGCTGTGCATAACAATCGATGGCGGCCCTCGCTTCTTAAGTATTTTGATATATACAAATATCAACTTATCCAATTTTTTTAATAACATTAAGTTGCAGTACCAACTTTAACTGTAAACATAAATAAATTAATAGCCAATAATTAATCCTTTTTAACATCCATTAGATGATTTAATATTTAGTATATTGTTAAGTACTTTATATATACAGTGAAATATTATTTGACCATAAAGACATTTCTTATATATTTTCTTTCATAATTTTATAAGGAAGGATAAAACTTAAGCCATTTACTTTTCTTAATTAAATTGATTTTATAGTCCCCTAACCAACATTCATAATGCTAATTATGTGTTAATTGTTCATAGATTGTCTTTGAGTCTTCCTGATACAATAGAAAATAAAATCATAAGGGTCAAAATTATATGCATTACACATCAATCTAATATTTTTTAGGACCGTGACAAGTTTTGATTTTTGTTACTTATTTATATATTAATCTAAAGGTTGTAATATTTTATTTTTTAGTTTTCTGTTTAAAAAATCAAAATAGTCTTCTAAAGGAATTCAGAGAAGGAAATGTGACGTCCAGGCCAAATTGTTATTTGTAGCTCTCATTATAAGTATGAAGTTTAATCTTTCTTTTATTTTTTTACGTCCATAGATTTCATTTCAGTGGCTTTATTGATTTGATTACATAAGTAAGAAACTTTTTATAATCCTTTATGTCAACCTTAAGTAATTTTTTGTATGAAATAAATTTAAAAAAATTAGTAATTAAAATGATACATAAAGCTTTAAATAAGATTAGAACCTTTAGAAATAATTAAATACTTTATAGTTTTTGACATTACTTTTTATTCGGATTTTGACAATCTCACATAAAATTAATTTAACCATATTTGATTATTATAAAGTTTTTTGGGAGAAATATGCACTTATTTTTTCAGGTATATTTCTGTATTTCAACATTCTCAAATATGATTTTAAAATTACAAAGGTGTGAAATAATGAGAAAAATGCAATTAAAAATGGTTTCAACTATCCCTTAACAAAAAAAAAGTAACCCAAAAGTTAATTTGTTTTTAATCTTTTCTTTAAATGCTTTATATCATGGCTGAGCTTATAGAATAGACTGACATTTCAATTTTTAAAAAATCCCTAAAAAAGGTCGATTTTGATTAATTTATGGTCAATTAACTTTATAACATTTATTAAAAAAATAAAATATAATACGGTAGTCAGGTTGCGTGAATATTGATTACAATAATATTCTGAGAATAAGAAATAATTACATTAGAGTCTATATAATTAAATAATTTATATGTAAGTGATTAAAACAAGTTAATGCATGGATATATTTATATTCTAATTAATTTAATACAACAATTTGTATATGGTTTATAAAGACAAATCATAAGTTGGATTGAATAATTCTAATACTATAATGTTTACGTAAACCGAATCAGTGAATATTAAAAAAAATCTCTGTCGTTTTATTTTGGTCATAAAGTTTATGAAAGTTGCTGTTACTTTATTTTCACTAAATAAATATCTCGTGGAATGACTATTCATGCTTGTAAAGGAGACAAAATAACCTCTGTAGTGAAGGTTGAAAATTCATTGAGTAGAGAAAACATTCATAAAAAAACTTAAAATTGAACAAGCAGTTGATGAGAGAAGATACCTGCTTGAAGTATATATAAAATGGAATTAAAATTATAATAATGATATTTTTAATATGGTTGTTTCGGTGCTTAAAATTGGACTCATCCTACGCTTTTTCGAGTCACTTTTTGCCTTTGTTATCAGTCCTTGAAAAACTTTATAAAAAATGCAATATAGGAAATACATAGAATATACTTCATTAATATTCAATTAGTTTAAAAGACATTAATTATCCATATGATACGTAAAAAATTTGCGATTATAATTAATTTAGGCCAAAATAAAGTCCAAAATAGGTTTTTTATAGTACACAAGATTGATTTATGATGTTGCTACTGGCAAATATCTAGGATAATCCTGTTAATCATATATTATTCGTCGGGAGGGTTTGTAAATCCGATTTAAAATGTGTTGGGAGTGTTAATTTATAAAGATTTGAAAATTCAAGATTATCCTAACTTTTCTAGTGACGACTTATCTTGGTAGTGTTTTAGTGAGAAAAAAATTGGGTGCCAACATCACCCTCTTCCCCGAAAATAATTTTTTTTACCCTGAATAAGTGGGTTTCAAACTTATTTTCAAAGTAAATGTGTTTACGGGGGTATTCTATTTTTATGGAAATCTATAAGTTGTTTTTTTCCTTTTATATATTGATAAAATGACCATCAGAAACGCCAAAATCGCTACTCCGAAATCAAATGAACATAAAATTGGACAACCAATTATAAGGTTAACTTTTAATGAATTAAGAAAGGATATCAGGAGCCATTTTTATGTCCATTTCCCAGATGGCATCTAGATTTATTATTACTAAAGGTTTACAGTGTATATAGATAGGAATATGAAAAAAAACTTTCCAAAGAATAAAACATTGAATTTTAACTTATTAAGCCAAAAATTTTCTTTTAAAAGATGCCATATCCATCATTGGGAGCAATGGTGCCTTGTTATCAGTTTCATACAATGTAAATGTTGTTGGACACACAAGAATATACTTATGCCCTCAAACAACTCATTGCTACGAGTCTTTCACATTATATAACAGAAGAAAGAAATCCTGTATTAGAAGATAATTTATTTTAAATTGAAAAAACTACTTGTGAAATGGGTAACCTCAAGGATAAGGAATAGTTTAAAAGTATCATTAAATGATGAGATACGTAATTTGGCAGAAAAAACATCAAATAAAAATCGATAGTGTCTTACTGGCTGTGAGGCTTATCATAGTAAATGAAATAATTACGATAATCATATAGTAACACTACTCGTATTGAAGGGAGGCGTCGGCAATAGTCTGAAAATAACCTCCTTTAGGTCATTTTTTAACAATTCTAAAGTGGATGGTGAAGAGAAGATTAAAACCTACAAAATTTCCCAACTACACACTTGTAGTAATTTCATACTGGTTCAGCTCAAACAGAAAATAGAAATAATCTTGATAGCAATCGTTTTCCTAGAAAGGGCATACCATTTCCTGATAGTGGATAGGTTTAATAACAAAATAAATTTATTGACAATTTAACCATACTTTTATTTTTTATAAAAAGTATCCTTTTTCACATGTTCCTTTTTTAAATGTTTAATATACACAATTAAGATGTTTATTAACCATTGAAACGTCAAATTACTAAACATCTTCTCAAAATACGTTGATTTTTTTTTCTTTACTTGGATAGAGGGAGATAAAACTAAAATCAAACACTTTGATTTCACTTAAATATTATACTTTGTTCTAGATATATCTAGCACATCATATTTGGTGGACTAAGATATCATATAACATATACCGATTTATGTACAAAATTTAAAATAGTATTTGGGGATGACAATTCAATAAACATTGATCAGGGTTGTAGAGAGACAGTATGTTTTGTGTTAACACCCCATTATTGTTGTCATGGAAAATAAACATCTTTCAACAAGTTATAAGTGCTTTTGTACCTTCTCATTTAATTAAAATAGTGTTATAAGAGCCCGCTCTTTCTTTAAGATATTGGACTGCAATCTTAACGGGAGGATCAAAAAGCCGGTCAGAAATGCAATTTCTAGCCATAGTTGGCAACTATGTAAAATACATAAATAAGGTATTCACTAAATTGGGAGCTTCTAAAATACAAAAAAAATGTTTTACTTAGTGGTTCATTAGAATCTGAACACATAATTTTTTAATTAACAATAGAAGTTCAACAAAATTAATTGTAATACAGCTTGGACTCTCTTTATCATTAATGTTGCCACCCTTAGTGACAATGATGGCTTCCAGGCGGCGGCAAAAGGGCTTCCACCCACTGCAGATGTAGTCCTATGTCATGGCGACCAAGTGCTGGCTGACAGTGGCTTGAAGGGCCTCGGTAATTGGAGGATGGACACTACCCACGGCATATACTTCAACGGTGTAGTCGAGAAGGTTAGTATCAGGGCTTATAAAAAAATCCAAGCTCAAAGCAAAGTTAGGATTACAAAATAAATGATGCTACTTAGTAGTTTTAATTTTTTGACAGAAATTTAAATTATGTAAGTGTCTAAAATATTCGATCCTGTGAAGTTCTGATTGAATAGAGGTCGCCCCAGAGGATATTCTTGTACATCAAACAGTTCCTACTTTGGTATGATTACAATTCATAATGGTATTGATATCAATAGAGAATATAGATTTGAAGATAATCTGGTTATTACATAGTAAATATGAGAGGATATAATTTGCTTGCAAAAGTTAATAGGAAGAGCTAATTTTTAGACGCTGAATACACTAATTTTTCTTTATCTGGAGATGTCATTAGCCCTAAGTAGAGATGTAAAAATGTACGTATTTTAAAGTTTGTGAAGATCAAATTGTACAATCATTTCCTATAGGCAAGTGAAAATGCGTGCATTTTCACTTGCCTATTCCTATGTCGTATATTTAGCTTTATTATTAGAGAAGGGAAAGTGAGTGTATTTATTGTTTTGAAATAAACTCCTCCATTTAACTTTAACAATTTGTGCTTGTATAAGCATATTTATTGATTCAATATCATGTATATAATTGGGACAGGGTATTGTGTGAATCTTTTTTGAATATCAATATATCATAATTAGAAAAGTTTGATAACTAATCATGCTACAATACAGATATTGTGAAAGTCTTACAAGGTATCATCCATTCCCCTATAACTCGGCAAGGAATAGTTTTTCATCGTTTTAAAATTAACCATTGATCTTATAATTGATTTTAATACGATTTTTGTGAGGCCAATCAAATTGACATCAATGTTTATGTAGAAAATTTTAGTAAATAAGTTTATATGTATATTTCAAATTAGGGAATTTATATCCAAAAATTTTAAGAATATTGTATTATACCTACAAATTTCCCAAAATTAATTTTGTAATTCACTTATGTGTAGCTATTACATGTAGGGGTCCATAGTGAAGTCAATCGCCAAAACCAACAACGACTAGCTTCAACCACAAACTCCAGCCTGGTCTTGAATCTGGCTCAGCCTTGATAAGGAACTTCCTCTCCATGTTGGCCAGTGCCTCGATAATTAAAGCACACAAGAAGTCAACAGTGTTATTAATACGTTTATTGTACTCTTTTTCCCAGACATATGTGTGCCCCACACATAGTAGTCCAAGGGGTTCAGATACGGCCAGCTAAAAGGCCACATTTCCTTATTCTTTGGTTTTAGTAAGTCAGGAGTACGTTTTTTCTTCTTGCAACGATTTCTTCTTTGCAGGTGTTTTTTGCCCAACAGACTCCTGAAAAGTCATGGCAACATTGGAAAAAGTTAATTTGGGCAGTTTCTTAGTCGCAATAATCTTTTTTGGCATTAACCCGTCAAAGGTGCACACAATTATTAACACACATCGGTTTTATTTAAAGGACATCTCATAATATTTTTATTTTATATTATGCAGTATTTTCAGTTAAATCTGATAAGCATACTTTCATAAATATAGATTTCAATGTTGCCAAAATATTTAGGTACAAAAATCTTCTGGATTTCAAATCTGTTCCCTGTATACTGAGTCGTCAATAAAAATTTCACCATTTAGAGCATCCATGTTCATTTACATATATATAAATATATTATACCGAAAAGATTTGTATTCTTATTATTACCCTTTTTAATCAGTATAGCTGCCCTCAGTGGCGATGCAGCGCTCAAGGCAAGGTCAGAAGGTGGTGCAGATTTTACGCATTTACTTGGCGGACATTGAGTCCGGGCCCTTGTCCACCACGGCCATAAGGGAGTTCACGTTGGACTGGTGAGCTTTACAGGCATTGGCCTTAATAACCGCCTAAATACGGTATTTTAGTGAATTTAGGTCAGGACTCTTGGGGGCCAAATGCCCTAGCCTAGTAAGCAACATTCTTTGGGAGAATCTTGCCGATGAAGTTTTGGACAGTTTTGGCTTTGTGTGCTGAGGCCCTATCCTTCAGGAATACGACGGACCCCTCCCTGAACAATTTCAGAAGCCACGGGACTACTTTCTTATTGAGTATGTCGAGGTAATAGTCAGTTTTAAGGTAATATCCGGTGGGAAACTAGATTGGTTTCATCTTTCTCCGGTTGGATGCTACGAGCTCTATCAACATCCCCCACACGGCTTGGTTTTTGGTGGTCACATGCCTGGTGGAGTCATATAGGGGTATGTCAGGGAATGCCAATACCCAGTCATTTTGCTGTGTAAAAACCGGATCCACCGTGGAATTCTTCTCATCTGAAAGTACAAAGATGTCGATTAGACTTTGCTTCCTTGCGTTTAAAAGTTTTTAGACCTCTCAAGCCTCTTGTCATGCTGTTTTTGCGATAATGATGGGCCATTCAACTCTTCTGAAGAATTTGCCGCCTATTTTTTTTTTTTCAGAGAGATGTGGTCGACCTTGCCACCCCGAGATCCTATAACATGAATGTGATTGTGGAGTTCGGGTTGGAGATTGAGGCCTCCTTGAGCCTTGCCTGATCCACTTTTTGTTTTGTCCCACTTCCACTGCGTCGCTGTAAGTCCTGGGCAGCTTCCATGCACTCTTTAAAGTTATATACGGTATTACGGTCGCACTTGAGTTGTTCAGCGGTCTCTTTGGTAGAGAAGTGTGCGTCCAGGACAGCAGAGAATTTTTCTCATCGTATTCCAACCTAAAAACGACTTGTACTCATGTAATGAACAAGTAAAATAACAAAATATTCAGAATCCGTAGAACTTTCTTTAGAAATTCACAAAAAATATTTACCTAATCTAAAACCCCATATAGGATACCCCCAGAATTGTGGGGAATTTTTTTCTACGACTTTGTATGTAAATACTTTGTACATGATTCATTTATTTTTTAATAACAATTATCTCAATGAGTTAAATGTATGTATGAACCATTAACCTATAAATATTTATCTTTTATTTATTTGAATAAATTAAAAAAAGAGCACAAAAAAAAAAGTTGTATTTTATTCCACAAATTACTGGTTAGATACAAAATATAACACAAACCACATTAAATATGAAAAATTATGTACAAGAGAATATTTATACCATTGGAAATATTATTTTGTATTTCTGTAAAAAAATCACAACAAATTGTCTATAATTTAAACAGAGAGAACAATTCCAATCATATATATTAAACAGTTCCCAAATCCTTGACTTTGGTTACTGATACAGGTTTTTTAGAATAGGCGCATGACACGACTTTAATTTCATCTGGATCCTCTTTCTGGGGTGTTAAGTCCTCCAAAGATGCTATAACAACATTGGATGAAGTTCCATTTATCACAATTTGAGTAAAGTTTTTCAAAGGTATGGACTTGCTTTCAAAATTGTTTATATTGCTGTCATCTTCTAATAATATATGATCCTCGTTGAGAGTCACCCTTTTCTTTTTGGGGGGATGTGAGTTTTTTTGTTTTATTAGAGAGGAATGAAGATGCTGTTGATTATTATTGTTTTTGACGGTGCAATGTTCGGTGTTTGTGATAATACCGTTTAAAACAGTAGTTGTATTTGGTGAAATTGAGCTCTTTTGACATGTTTCATCTGAGGTACCTCCTGAAAATTCTTTTTCTTCCATAAGAGTACCTAGTCCAAGCTCAGGCATGCCAAGGAATCCATCTCTATATTGATTTCGTCGATTTGCTATAACAAAAGGGAAAGACTACATTAGATTAATTATGTATTAATATCGATGTGATCGATTTAATTTAATTTCAGGAATTTGTTAAATGTTTCTATTGAATTGTAATAAATCTTTTGGATATAACCTTTTCGTATTACAACTACGTATCCAATGTAGGAACTGACCAACATACACTTAATTTCTAAAAACATTACATTTTATAATCCTCAGACCTCAATAATTCTCCCTTTTAAAATGAAAAGGTTATCTGACTTCAGATGCTTCTTGTAAGGGGTTGAAAAAATTCCAATATCAATTGCATTTTAGAAGTACAAAAATTTCAATTTCCGCTTTTTTCTTGCATAAACAAATAACATTTGGAATGCCATAATCTTTTTATATTTAAGGGATAATTTTTAAGGGTTAAAGGTTATGTATGTATAGTGTGCATGCCTTATAGATGTGGGAAGACTACAATGCTCAATATGGATATTTGTTTATGGTGGGTATGTGTGAAAATTTCAAATTTTGTCGCATTTCATAATTTTACTTTTAAATTTACTGTTCATAGCAGATTCAAAGAAAGTAAAAATTAATGAAATTTACTTCTTTATAGAATAATAAAATATGGGTTATCTATACAATGTTATTTAAAAACAGTAAATTCTATCTCATAATTTAGACTTTTAGATATGTTCATAATGAAAAGTACAAAGCATAAATAAAGTGTGATCCTCAACTTTTGCCTATGGATAGTAATAATATAATATGTTTGTAATATATGGGAAAATTCTTCTTTTTTTTTTTTACACACAAACTCTATACTCATATATTTAGACTAAAACAACATATCATTTTGATATCAATTTGACTTCGCTGTAAATATTATCTAATATACAAACTCTTCTCTTTTTCCCAAAAAAATATTTATTAGCATATCAACAATTTTTATAGAGGAAGTTTTAAAATCCATATATTTATAAATGATACCTAAAATTGTTAATTCTACCTCATTGGACGGTGGAATCTTTTTTAAACATATTGATTTTTACATGTTCAAACATGTACTCAAACATATGGAAGTTCATACTTTTAAGGTTTAACATCAATTTAATAACTTTTATTTTAACTATATTAGTTTGAGCTGACACAAACATCATTTTCTTGTTAGTCAGCAAAGTTTTGGAAGTTTGGTGGGATCCTTTTTGAACCAGCAGTACGTAAAGGGAGGTGTTATACTACCGTAGATATAGTATGCATTTACTATTTTTTCAAAATGTAATTTTGTAGAACAAGATCACAAATTGAACAGTTACATGACAACTTGCTGAAAACCTGTTTCCTGCAAGCCACTATGCCAAATTATATTTTCGTCGAACGGAGATTTTTCTAAAAAAAAAAAAATTATAAATGTTGTTGATTAATGCTGCATTACTATGTGGCAATAGTTCCCATTTATGTTATTCCTATTTTAAAAGATAAAGTATTTAACTACTTTCCAACAAATTGCAATCAATATTTTCATTAATTGATTCATTTCACTATAAGGATGCTTCAAGATTTTGATCGAACGGCTATTAGAATCGTAATAACAGAAATTATGCCATCTACCCAATTAGAAAGATAAAGAAGATAAAATCTATTATACATTTATAAAAGCATAAGGAGTGCAATTAGTGAGAAATAATGAAACATTTTTTTTTTTAAAGAAGTAACATGAATGGGAAATGATTACTCTTTAAATACTATTAAAGGAACGGCAATTTTTTTTTTGTATAAATGACATAATTGTTTTCTTTTAAAAACAACAGGAAAATTAATCAATGTCAAACTAAAAACGAAAGAAGTAAGGAATACTGAAACATACAAAGTATAAACTTCCTGTAACGTCTATGATATAAGCAAATATATAAAATCTGTCTTCTTAGAACAGCAAATACTACTACTAAGAGTAAACAAAGGAAAGTCAAATCACTATTTACACTATACAGGGTGTGCATGCTATCTGTGCCGTGAAAAATTTCTTTCCAACCAGTTATCAAATTCAAAAAATAAAACCAGGTTCTGAAAGCTTGATGGATTTTTGATTTATTTTATACAATAAAATCATCTCCAATTTCAAATCCTTTTTGATCCTAATGATAAGTTCGTCTTAGGCACTGGAAGGGATTCATTTAGTTTGTTCATTTTGTTCGATCACGCTCCACACACAAAAAGAAGATTTTATTTAGATCTAGAGAGTTCAAGGTCCAAAATTATACATTTGCCTGACAAAGCGAACCAAAGTGACAGTATAGATACCTTATGCACCTTGTATAGTTCAAATATAAATGTATCGTTCTAGAATGTTTCTGCAACTGAATGGAAAAAAGTTGAATGATTAACAGAAAAACATATATTCTTGCGTTGTTTCTTGGTTCCTATTATATTGGTTTCCAAGGACGTATTTTAGTCTAAGACCAAAGCTACAACAAACAGGGGTAACAACGGACACGTGTTCAATTGAAAATAAACTATGGGTACCTACTAAAGTATTTTTTAATTACTGGAGGAGCAGGGTTTTTTTAACTACTCTGATTATAACTAACTATAAAACTTTTATTTATTAAAATGAGTGAAAGTTATATTTGTCAAAGGATTAGAAGTTGTGATTTGTTGTACTTCAAGATGTACATCTAACGACTATATTTTGAAATCATCAAATTTTGATAATTTAATGAGGTTTTTTTTAACTTGCCACGTACTGTGTCTGGAACGAACTCTTCGAATTTTGGCTGCACGAAAAAAGTATTACTGCTCAATTTTTCAATTGAATCACATGAATAGAGCTAAAAATTCGTTTTTTAATTGTACTTCATTTGAAAAAAAGAATAAAATATGATGTTTTTTATCCCATCGTCAGCATTGTTAGCATATTTAAAAAAAATCAAAATATATAAATATTCATGAAGATCATCAATAATTATTTAAATATCCCATCAGCACTAATAGGTAATGTATATAGAGTTGTCATGATCTTAGGGTGACAATAGGCGTAAATGGGAATAGTTCTTTTGAGCTTCTTACTACATTGTACGAAATAATGTACAAAAACGCCTTTTTAAGTCTGTAAGTAATTCGATAATAATTACAGACATAAATTCCAGGTGTATTATGTTTTATTACCATGTCATGTTGATAACAAATTTAATTAGTGTTGCACAAGTGATTCAAAATCTCTTATACCTTATTTTTATTATTTTAACGCATTAATAACAATTTACGTAAAGTGCAAGGAGTAATATGACATTAAAATTAATTAAAATTAAAGAGTATTTATATTAAAGAAGATGTTTTTATTTATTTAAGTTTTATTTATATGTTGATAAATGCATCTAATAGTTTGATGATAATAATAAGTGTGAATAAAGTTTTTCATTATGTAAAAATACAATTTACTTAATTTGTTTTTATTATTTACATCCCTCCGGCACTTAAAATAATAGAAAATTCTTATTTAAAAAGTTATCATATTCCTATTACAGTTTATTTATATACATAAAACTTATTCAAACCTACGGAGACTGAGTTTAAAATATAGTACCACCAAACATAGTTGTGCAACTTTTTATTTTTATTTTATAAATACTACCTATTCACTGGTTTTGTGGGTTAAAAAAAACGACTAACATTTTAAAAAATTTAATAAAAAATTGTGAACATACACGAAGGCTTGTTTGTTGCACTTATTTTTGATAGTGAAAATATAGCCGCTGCACCAGACTGCATTCCAGACCTGAAAAATACAAAAACTATATATTTTACTATAGTTATTGACAATGTGCAAGATTATGAATAATAATATTTACAAATAAAATTTAATGAATATTATAATTGGATAAAAAGTAGAGTTAGCAGATGAATATTTATATTAAATTTATACAATAAGGTATTTTTTTACGTCGAATAGTTTTTATTATACCCTCAAGAACAATTACTATCTTTACATCATAGTTATGTCATATAAGCAATCATGAAAATTATTTACAATATTTTGGTGAAACTATAGCACTGAATTTTAATCCCCACCTCAAATCACGAGATGAATTCTTTAGTGAGAGGGGTCGACAACAATGGGATAATAACATTGGGGATGTAGGATTATTTCCATCAAAAATTTTACTATTAGTTTCAAAGTGTATTGGAACAAATGAAAGTATAGTAAAAATTGATTTATCTACCGACTCCTTTCATTATTTTTACTTGGAAGAAACACCTACAAAATAATTAGGGATAGTTGGAAGATGGAAGATTTTTAGAGCATTGACAGTGGTGCATCAATTGTAAAAAGGCGTTGCAGTAGACAAGGGCTATTATTTTGTATCAGGGATTCTAAAACAGTATTGAAGTACTTTTTACTCCTTGGAACAAAAGTGGATCCAATTTTAAAGGCTACATCCTGATCCATCACTAACAAATCAGCAATGGAAAATAAATATTGTACTCTCTGTGCCTTGGAAATTGAAAATTCAGATCACTTATTCCTCCAGTGTCCGCAGGTGTGGCAATTAAAAGAGGAGATATTACAGCCACAAAGGAACTGCAAAATCACGAATGGTTGTTGGATAGTATCAACGACGTCAAAGAAATGTTCAAAATAGAAACCGTGATAGCAAAAATATAGACACTAATGTACACAGCAGGAACTAATAGAGATGGAGAAGATGATCAAGAGATCAATATCAACGATGGAAAGTTTGAATAAGAATAGAATACTGAATAAATATCTATGAAGAACTAGAAGAGCTACGTATCTGGCGAATAAAAGGAGACAGAACTAAAAATAAAAATGTTAATTGTTAAAATTTGTGTATTAATTTCATTTTTTTAATTACGTTATAATCTTTTAAATATTGATCTTATAAGCATTATTATTAGTTAAAAAAATATATACGTAGTTGTGTGTAACTTATAATTTAAAAAATAGAGAAAAATGACAACATCTACATTTATCATATAGTATTTATCCATTTGTTCTTTGGTTATACATACTAAAAACAGAAATATCCTCATAATGTCTTGTGTGTATTTTATTTTTCTTTCATCTGCTGTGTACATTATTAATTTATCAAATACTTCTTCAATCCAATTATATATCATAGTAACTTTATTAGGTTCGTAGTTATTAACAAATTCTTGAAATATTAATGGAGGTTTTAAATAATGTTTTTTTATTGTTTTATCTTTATTTATCTACCTCAACGATGAATATGAAAAAATGAGATGAAAAGGGTGTGGGAAATATCTTATTCAGCTTACGGCCTTTCTTTTTTGGCTGTAAAATATTTATTCAGAAATATATAACCTCTATAGCAGAGATTCTCAACAGGTCAAGTCCAGGCTGAAAGTGTATTTCATACGTCCGACGAAGATTATTTTATACCAATGATGAAAAAAGTATATAAGAAATATAATAAAAAGGACCAAAAAAGTTTTTTTTTATTTGCTTCTAGTTATATATTTTATGCAGATATAATTAACCTAAATTGTATTTCTATGGCTGGGATGACACGTACTACCAATCATTTTCAAGCAAATGTTTATCCCGATGCTTGGATTTTCCTTTCCGGAACACGTACCCTATTTCAATTTTCAACCTTAATCAATTATTAAAGTCATAGAAAGTGTAAAGAAAGTACTTGTGATGATCAAATCTATTTTATCAAAGGGTGCTCAGAGAATTTGATCAAAGATATATACACTTTGATAAAAGTAATTTTGTATTTCAATTAGTTCAGTACTCATTTTCATCTTTCCCAAATGGTGTATGTAATGGGCATATTCATCAGTTTGTAAAAAATGCAAATGGTGCTGGACTGTAATTTAAGTTGATTAACATAAAATAATTTGACTAATAGTCCAAAACGGCTGAGAACTCTTGCTGTATAGTCCACATAAGCAAATATTATTTTCTCTAGTTGTATTTTTTGATTATAAAGTTTTATATTGCTAAAATATTCATATTTATGTACTCAAGAATAAGTAAGAAAGGGTTCAATCACTATATGTATATCTAAAGACACATAATATTATGTGTTGCTTACTCTACAAATCTATTACATTATTAATTTGACGAAAATGTTTCTCTATTGATCCAAAATCTGCGTAGACATAAAAACAATTAAATAACATATTATACTGTAACTATATTTTATTTAGGATAGTGTCGATAAAATTAAGAAAATTTGTTAGAACAATAGTCTATAAATAACTTTATAATTTAAAAAAATGTAAACTTTCTATATAGATATCAAATTGAACAATATCATATTGGCTGAAATTATATATTTTGTATAAAAAGCCTTGAAGCATTACATTTCAATATATTTAGCACATTTTATTATTTATTACAAAATATCAAATAAATAGAACAATCAAGAAGTCCAATACAAATGGATATTGATGTGTGTTAGGGGAGGGGAACATTTTTTTAAAATAAACACTTATCTAAACTTCTCATATTTGATCTGTTGAAGATGTAACAATTGAAAATAGAAAGGATCTAACAGATAAATCCAAAAAAAGTTTAACTCAATCAAATGAATAACGAGGGATTGCAATCAAATTAGCAGAAATGTATGGGAGGATAAGATACTAAGCAGCCATTTGGTTCCAACCTTGCCGTGGAAATATGAACAAAAACAATAGGGGCCTCGGTACTGAAGTGACAAGAACACAACCTTAACATTTCTGACTGTCCAGAGGAGTTCAATTGGAAGGAGTACAAGAAAGTCTATGTCAATGCTGGTCAAAGACTGCTGTTTTACTACGACCATAGGGAATATGGGCTTTAAGGAATTGAGGCTCACTTCATAATTTCATGGCAAGGCTTTCCTCCTCATAGCCGCTGAAGCAAAGTGCCTAGAGAGATGCACCAAGATATTAAGATATGTGCAGATTGCCCAAATTGCACTTTTAGGTTATAGGGGAGGTAGATGGAAGCCCCATCCCTGTGTGAAGGTCTTGAAGGACAGCATCGTGAGTATTTGGGAATTATTTATTGTAGCGTGACGTTACTTTTCTAAGTTTCAAACTAATGGATAAAAAAATCGTTTTTTTTTATTTTACACTGCTACATGCCGTTGAAGCTAAACTATGGCCTTCAAAAATGTTATTAGGACTTTGCTCAAAAAACAAATAGAAAAATAAATAAACTGATAGTTTAAAGATAACCAATTTAGAAGGAAAAAAAACGTGCTTTCTTTGTTAAACACATGATTTTCAATATATATCCTAAAAATGATTAACATTACATTAAATTCTTATAGAAAAAATTATTTGTTATTGGACAACACTCTAGCTATGAAAGGATATTCTAAAGTTACTCAAGCATGTATTCCAATTATGTAAGCTACATGAGCATTCAACAACAAAAAAAGTCTGGAAGACAATTTAATTTTTACATTATTAACAATTAATTATTATTTACTGTAGGGAGTAATGAGTGATAAAAATGCATTCCGACAAAAAAAAAAAAAAAAATACTTCATAACATCGTTACTAGCACTATTCTTGATTAATGTATTTAAAAATTGTATCTTCGTTTATATTAGGGTTGTAACTAAAATTAGTACGAGGAGATTTCGAAACATAACCAATGCCAAAAACACTAATTCTCCAAATTTCGTTTTTTTTTTTTGTCCTTTAATTTGAGACGGTGGTTTCATTACTGCATTTACTCCACACAACATGAAAAAAGTTTATGCACACCCAAATTGCTGGCTTTTCAAAGATATTTGCTCCCAACTTCTACATGATATAGTGTTATTTTTGCCTCAAAAAATGTGAATAGAAGAAATAAACAAATAATGTATTTTATTAGTATATGTTGCCAAACTCAAAAAATATTTTAATCATAGAAAATGCCTTCTAGTACAAAAAAGGACAATAAATTAACCTCTTTTTCAAAAGCCTAATATATCTAATTTTTATTACAATAATACAAATTATAGCTTGTCCTGAAGTGAAAACAAATGGCTTTATAATAAAAAAAGGAGCACATTAAAAAAATTTAGATTTTAAAATTTGTTTGTTAGTTATCAAGGCATATTGACAGCTTATAAAAATGTTGCTCCTTGTAGACCATAAAATTTTGGGGAATAAAAGTTTTTTTTTCTTGAGGTACTTGAAGAATGACTATAAATGATTGTAAGTGTGTCTTGCTTCTTTTTTCTACAAAAGAGTATCCACCAAAGCTTTAAGGAAGCATAGACTTACGTATTTTTATTTCTTGTGATTGGTGATTAAAGAAGTATATATAATATATTATTGGAAGGAAAATCGGAAGTTGGCAATTATTACAAGAAGTTTAAAAATACATAACATCATACAACTTTGTAAGTCCTATGTCCTCCAAATGTTACAATTTATCTGGGTCATTTCTTCACAACTATTTGTATTGTGAATACTGCAGTCCTCTCCATTACAGCCTTGGTATAGGCTGGTTCAGTCCTGCATATCAGGCTTAAAACTTATAAAGTTGACTCTTGATGACGTCATTAAACTTTATCTCTTCTATTTTTAATCAGTAACTGTATAGACAGTCCGAAGGAACGACGGTCTGACCTTATTACGAGTTGATAAAATCTTTACTAAAATATTACTTATCTAAATGCATTGTTAATGAAGTGAAGCTGAACTCACGAAATGAATAGTTATTTCTTTTTATCTGATATACTTGGTTCTAGGTAAATTGGCCGAATTTTATTTTGCCGAATGATATTTGGCATAAGGACTTTTATCCAAACAGACATTTTGATGAATTATAATTTGCATAAGATACATTTTGCTAATGGACCATTCGAAGACATTTGGCCAAAAAATGATATTTAATATATTGATATATATATAAGATTGTATATTGTAATTTACTTTAAAGGGCAGTACGATAAATACCAATGGATTGACGAACAAGCAGAGTATAATGCAAGAAAAGTGACTTTTCCATAGAATCGGAACCAACCATATGTATACCAATGCAACAAATTAGATGACTACATGAAGTGCTGAATGAATTTTGTCAATCTATTAGTACCTTCCAATATGAGTAATTTATTATGTGGAATGATAATAAATTGATAACAGAGAATTGATTAGCATAATCGCTCTCGTGTTTGTATATTATTTTATTTATTTAAAGAACTACAAATGTAATGTTCGAACTATCTACTACTTTGTTGTGTTAAAATAATGTTCACTAATAAATATAACTCATAAAAAAGTATTTTCGACAAAACAACCCTTGTTAATTTAATTTATGACATCTATAGTATATATATAATATCATTTTAAATGAAATTAAAATATTATAATGGTATACCTATTTTAATATATTTAATATCATTTTTCGGGAAAATGTAAATTTGGGAAATTATCCTTCGGCAAAACATGATTCGACGAAATAATTTGGCCAAAAGCTCACTCACGGGCTTATTTATATACAGGGTGTGTGGGCAAAATCTGCTGCATTTTAAAGATCATATAACTCCATCAGCTGATGGTTGATCTGTTTGTTTTTGGTGTTAAAATTTTTCCCGGGTCATAGGCTTCAGTTATTGTTTACCCCTTATAGCGATAGCATCATTTTAAGTGCCCAAGAAAAGGCATTATGTTCAATGAGAGATCGTAGGTGCGCTGCTATTCAGATTATGCTTAGTGATCACATGAAATTAAGCAATGCTGACATCTCTGGCCTTCTGTCAATGCCAGTTAGAACGGTCAGAAGTCTCAAGAATCCGCTGGAGGAGTAATCCGATCCAATGAACGTCGTTGACAGGAAGAAGAATTAGGAGAAGTGCACCAGAATTGTCCAGGACGTCACCTTCATAGACAAGGTCAGGAACATCATCGACGAGGACCCTCAGCGCTCCATGAGAACCATAGCAAGGGACCTGGGCGTAGCCGAGTGCCCCGTGAGGGATTGTGTGAAGGAGGACTTAAGGTGCAAGTCCTACAGGCGTCAGGCAGCTCAACTTCTGACTGATAAGACTCAAAAGTTACGGCTGCGCAAAAGCTTCAGGCTGTTGTACATCTCAAAGAACCCAAAGTCGCCGAACATGCTCTGGTTCTTCTCTAATTTTTTTTATTTTTTTGCATTCGTACCCTTCTCCTCTTGGTCTCCCTCATCACCGGATTGGAACCCGTTGGACTACTTTGTCTGGTCCTACGTGGAGACACCAAGCAGTCTCTCATCACCTGCATCAAGGAAGAATTCAGTGAGATAGAAGCAGCGCAGATCCAAAATGCCTGTTCTCGGTTTCCTAGCCACATTGAGCGGATTTTGGCCGTAGACGGCGGCTACATTAAATAGATAGTTGCTCTATATCCTAATAAAGATATTAGTTTTTATTTTAACAATAAATACTATAAAATCAGCTTATAGTCGTTGTTTTTTACAGTTTTAGGTTTTTTTTAAAAAATCTTTTATTATTATCGTATATGTAATATTTTTACTAACATAATATATATATACTTTCCTTGTACAAACTATTAGTACACCATTAAAGATTTAACTTACTGCCACTCAAAATAAAATAAAAGGATTCAGAAAAACACTATCTTTATCCAAGGACAAAAACTTGTTAACTACCGTACATAATTGTGGTCAGGGAATAACACGCTAAATAAAGATATATATATCAAGATAACAAAATAGATATGTATTTTTTGTAAACTGTTTGAATATTTGAAGGGTGTGTGTTTTTAAGGAAAAAAAAGAAATTCAATTTTTGTCCAATTTTTTTATGCTCAAATATTTTTATTTTTTTTCAAATGTATAAGAAAAACTCAGGAATATTGGGAGCAATCGTTCAATTTTAGCAGTTTTATAAAATATAAAAGTTTTTGTTTATACAAAAATATTCTAATGCTCTGAAACTAACCATTGCTAAAACCTTTTACATCATATAAGAGTAGAGAGTAATCCTATTACTTACTTAAATAATTTATTGCTGTTTACCATATACATACACTAAAATAAAACATAAGGCAAAAAACATGAAAAGACAAATGGTTATACGTGGTAATACAGCAGTTCCTTCAACCCATATAATGTTTAAAAATTTTTCACAAAAAAAACTTCTTCCTAATTTTACATTTTATAACTTTTAAAATACGAAGTTTTTCGACTTCTCTTTGCATTGTTTCATGTCTCTCATATGAGAAAGTAGGACATCTATTGATGAAGTTTTCTGCAGTTTGTGCCTCTTCAAGATACACATTGTACGTTGAACTTGTGTTTTTCTATTTACTGAGGGGGGAGGGGGCAAAAAAGGCCCGTGACCAGTTTAAACTTAAACAATTTTTCTCATGCTTTCACCTCCAATTTGGATTGCCTTCGATTTCTGTTCTTTTAGTATTACTTGTTATTATTTCATTTCTTGATCTGTTTTGTATTTATTGCACCAAACATCGTTAAAGAAGTATTGTATTTTCTTGAGTAGTTTTGTGGTACTCCTACACACTTGCAGTTTTTACTCTCAGTACCTGCAAATTCATTCCATGCAATATCGGAATGACCTTTGCACCAATCAAGATATATATTTGTATCATTCCTCCCTTTGATTAATATTTCTACAAACTTTCTTACTTCCTCACTGGCAGTAAGCTGGTTAAGGATAACAGTATTTGCTGATTGAGAATCCAATTAAATTATCATGTATTTTTATGGTTTTTCTTGCTTGATATGATCCTCCACTTATTTTGCAATTCCAAAACTTCTGCTTGGAACATCGATGCCTCATTGTTCAATGACATCATCAGGGGTAGATTGATGTGTCACCTGGAGGGATAGCCCATTCGGCACCAGTATTATCTTCTTCCTCTTTGGATCTATTGGTATAAGTGATTATATATTTGTTGTCGACGGGGCTGTTATCGATCCCTACACGACTACTTTAAATGGATTCCTATGTTTGTTAATTTTGGCCAGACTGAGTATTTTGTCGCTAGAAAACCGGTAACCATGACACCTTGGACAAAACTACCAATGCCATCTCAGATCTCCCTTAAAAAATCTTTTGTAATCTATCGTGATTTTGTTACTTTTTTTTATATGTATATATTAAGGAGGGTTAAGGGAACACAACCTTCATTCCTGTTGTCGGCGTAGATCGTTGAGTGTGGGTCATTGTAACGAGTGCCTACTATGGATAGTATTTAGTATTTTTACTCCAACTTTTATTGAGGTAATGGCATGCCCCCATATAAGACGGCCATGTGTGATGATAGGTATGATAATCCCCTAATATAACCATAGTGGTTTATCTTATGTCCCCACTTTTGGTCTATGATCGCTTTGGCCATGTTCCAAATACTTCTGGCAGCTTTTTCTTTCAGGTGTTCTATCAAAGTGAGTCCTTGATCCAAAAATCACACCTAAATTATATTTGGAACCATGCTCCATTTTTTTAAACATGTAACAAACCTTACACGCTAAAAAATGCTTAGGATATACTACTATAATAATTTATGAGGTGAATATTGGCTAGATGGGAGTGAGCCAAATTAAAAAATAAGGTATATTTCTTTAGAAATAAAATATGAATGCTCGTATTGATTATTTTGTACTCTGATTTTTTTTTATTACAAAAATACTACCAAGATATGCAGTAACTGAAATAGCTGGGCTAAAATTTAATTTGCTAATTTTCATAAATTAACAAACCCCCTTCCTACTTTAAGTTTCATTGAATTTTATTAAGTGTTTTAACAAAGTTGTATGATTCTAGAAATATAATTTAAAAACTATCATTGCTGAGTGAAGTAATAAAATATTTTAGCTCAAATAAACTAAAAATAATTTTTTTTTATCCAAAGAAAGCAGAATAAATAGTATAAACATTGACTAAAACTTTACTTGCGCCATCTACAATGAAGATTTAAAAAGAAGAGAAAACTGTACACGATTATTTTCCAAAAAGGAACAATTTTTCAATTATTATCTATTTTTTTGTGATATCACTTGAAAGCTATGAGGGAAATACATATTATGACTATAATTATAGACCTCTAACCAAATATTTATAATAACAAGTAATATACTTACAATGTTTTATCTATATAGTACATTGACACGGTGTTACCTCGCTCACACAAAAATACCCTATGTATTTTGTTGACAGCTTTCAATTCCTTCGTCTCACTTTATACGTCATGACTATTTCATAATTTATTTTTGTATTTAAATAAACGAAGTAATAAGTAATATTAAATTTATATAAGATTTCCAAAAATATAGAAAAACATTTTTATATTAATCCCTTGTCGATATAGACATTTGTTTATATTGGTCATGATATTATATTAATAAATACGTTTTGGCTATCGTATAGATCTACAAATTTATGGTAAGATTTTTTCAATATTTCTAAGCAATAATATACTATAGAATAAACTTGTATGAAGACTTTAAAATTAGAATGTATATATCAATATGTAATTCATTTTCAAAATGGTGGATAAATAATATGACAGTGATAATCTGAGAGTACTGAAGAGATAAATAGCAAGTGGTATGATTGAAATATTTGGAAACATGCACCATTTTTTCAAACAACTAGTTTAAACAACAAGCTACCTACTGTCACACCACCAAGTGGATAATATATCTTTTTAAGTTTACTCATACCCTTTTATATTTCCAATTTTTCACTCCCAGACTTTGTAAGACATAATTTAAAAAAAATGTCAAATGAAGTTATTTTTGTATTTTGTCTTATCTTGAAAAAATTGGATCCGAAAAAAGATATCAAATAAAAATCATAGCCACTATCAAGTTTTAGTATATGTAAATTGTAATAATCAAAATCTATTGGTATTTAACGGTGCAATTACAAACTGTCTCCGATGATTATACATGACATTGCCATGGGCATTTTCTCGACTGTTTGTCAACATTTTGTCGAATGTATTTAACAAATTAAAATATGTTTATTATCTATAAATTTTATTATTACAATTGGATTATTAATCATTTATAGTCAATATTTGACATAAAATATTATAAAATCACAGGGAAAAATCAATCACGAAAATGAACAAAATAATGTAATTAAACACATATTGGAATAATAAATTAAATATATACTTTATGCAATGGTTAAGTAATTAAAAATGATTAAAAAGATGTAATATGTATTGAAAATACTGTTTTGGTTTAATTGTACTTGTATGTAATTGATTTTTGACATATATACCTATTATTATACAAAATAACTTTTATAACGTATGAATAATAGGGTACTTGTATATTTTGTTATATCATAGTCCATGCAAACTCAATAGACTTGTCATATCATTGTATAACATAGTCATGCCATTAAAGATGTTATTACGCTCTACAAAATTTTATCGAAAAATATACAATTATACATATTTCCCTGGACACTAGACATTAGCTGCTTCTTCCATGAAATGAGACTCTCTGAAAAGAATAAAGAGATCTGCACAAATTATAGAAAGGGTTGTCTTTGGAATTCCATTCTTCATAATTTTTTCAGGGAAATTAGTCAAACCTCATGCAATTTATAATCCATTCTTTTTTATCTGACATATTTATCAGTATCGGTCTTGCCAAAAGATTTTTTTTTTTTTGCGAGGAAACGGAGTTCAATAAAGTTTACAATGTCATATTATTGACCCTATCTAAAAAATGAAATTCTGGATCTGTAACTCAATCCAAATTGGAATTCTAAGACGAAATGCTTTAATATTAAGATCATTCAAAAGTTATCATTTAGGTAAACAAAATATTTTAATTTATATATATCTATATACAAAATAATAACTTCATTTATTTATTTTCTAAAACGGTTCCATCGAGCATACCCTTGTAAATATTAAAAAATAATAATTTTACAAAAAATATTATATAATTGAAACGAGCATATGGTTTTTTCATTCGATTAAATAGTGATATAAGAGCCTGTTAACTCTTTTTGAGGACTTTGGCTGACTTTGGACAGTCAGCATCAAAAAACACCAATTGGATCCCTCGTGACGTCTTTGAGGTATCGGGATTATTTCCAAAAAAATAAATTTTTGGAAAAAAATCAAAAATCCATAGTGATTCACCGATAATGAAGTTTTGAGTAAAAAAATTTGAAAAATTAGATTTACTGTGTGCTCATGGTGGTGACTAGGACAATGTTTTTCTAAGCAATTGACAGCTAATTATGCGTGGAGCAAAATTATTGTAGAAGACAGCAAGACATGCTATCTCTAAAGCAAGCCGACTTCAAACAGCAATCCAATTTTAATCTCGGATAATTGGAATCAAAAGAAGAATACAAGAAACGATTCAACTCATTACACCACTGGTCATCAAATGAAATATAACGAACAAAATAGTACTTTTAGTAATTGCAATATTGAAAAGAATATGAGCATTGGAAAGATCATGTCGTTAAATACCAGAGGGGGCTAGAATCGCTTATAACGTCATGGTATGATGAAAATATTGTTATAATTTTATCCAGATATTATATGTCTTCAGGACATCAAAGCTAAAGTATCCTCTTCATGAAAAGATGATTGTGCCTTCCGTCTTCCAAGACAGTTTAACTATTTTTTTTACCAGCTCACGTTTAAATGTAGGAGTTCTGTCCTTGGTTTCTAAATCTCTTGGTGATCCCCCATTGACCAAGTCTTACTCAAGTACAAGTGATTGGCATAAATCTCAGAAAGGCAAAATATTAACAACTTAAACTTAAAATACTTTTGCCTTAATATAGTTAAATTTTAAAAATTGTATATTTTCAAAATGTGTACGTTCGCGCCCCGGTGATTCCTAGAGAAAGAAATATACTTTATTGATATGGATTTCACCAAAAGATTTCTAAGTTAGATGGAGTAATTGTAATACTATAATGTTTACTTATACTTATTCAGTGCAACTCCATCTAACCAATTAAAGGAGCATTATAAAAACAATCATACCCTTTCACAAATATAAGGTACAAAAAGAATATTATTGTTTAGACATTTTCTAATAAAAGAATCAAAAAAAAAAATATGTTATTTATTTTTTGTAAAGCTAATTGATCATTGACTATTAGTGACTATTTATACACATAATTTGTAAATTTTTGCTTTGGTTTACGTGATATCGCTAATGTAATCTTTATCATAATGCTAATTTTTTCATATTCAAGACCTTAAAACAAAGAGTTGAATTGATTAACTGATACAAACAGATTTGTTTATTCAACTTCATTTAAAAATATTAGTACCTAAAAAGTATTACTTTTACTAGCAATGATATTTATATTTTACTTTTATTAACCATAGTAATTTAAAAGTCCACAATTGTAAGTTTAAACTATCTTTGCTATTCAAACAATTAAAAAAGAAATGCTTGGATATAGAAATATCTACTTTGAAATCAAATTACAAAAATTATACTAAGTTATAAATAGACCCATGAGAGAGTAATTTTATACGATAAAATATAACATAGTCTAAAAGTCGTCACTATGTAATTATTTTTTACATTTTATATTCATATGAAGAGTAATATTATGTACTCTAATCTGATCTGTTTGGGGTACATCCAATATGTACATTATGGCAAGGCTGATGCCCCAACTTTGTCCAAATAAGCTTAACATTTTTTTTAAATTGTGAGTAGTCCTAATGAACAAATCTGTTCAGTTTCATTGAAATATATGAATAGTTATCTATAGCTTAAAGTTGATAAAAATTTGGAAAAAGTAACAAAAAACTACATTATTCTTGTCATTTTTTGTTTATTTTATAGTTGGTTTTTGAAATTCAAACTCTTCTTCTTGGGTTATTGGTTAGTCATCATTTTAAACGCGTGTATTGGAGTACATTGATTTATTTTGTGTTTTGTTGTTCTTTTTTTCTAGGCAAGTAATTTTAAACAAAATTGCTTATTATTTATGTATGATGCAACTTTTCTAGATAAATAAAGAGATTTAAAAAAAAAACTATTAAAAGGATATCTTTCGATTTTTAATTGTATATCAGCTTATTTCCATTTTTTGGTAATTTTTCAAAAAATGATTATTTATATAAAAATAATTATAAAAACTGTAGGTACTACTGGATTTCCTTGGCTCTCAGATTTCAAAAAACATCCATCAGAGTAAAAATGTTTCGGAAAAACATCAAAGGTAACAGATAGCTGATTTGATCGAATCACAAATGTCAAATTGGACGATTGCCGACATTTTATAATAAATATCTAGCTGATCACAACCTGCCTGAAAATTGGGCAAGATCATGTAAAGTTTATAAAACATTTGAGAAGAATCAGTAAGCCCTTGTACGGATATTCAAGAGCGATCAAAGAGGATCCAACGATGTTCATAAGAAGAACGGGAAAAAACAGGGAGGTTTTAATGTCGAAAACTTCACAACGTAACAAAAAGCTTGGCTTGAGGCCCTATGTAAGAGTCCCATAGCAAATGATGAAAAAACAAGATAGTCAATGTGCAAGTTCATCATTCACTTTTTTTAAAGATATGGAAAAAATATATTTAGAATTGACCAAAATGATGTAATGCTTTTAAAAACAAGATAGTCAATGTGCAAGTTCATCATTCACTTTTTTTAAAGATATGGAAAAAATATATTTAGAATTGACCAAGTCTACAACAGGTTTAGTGATAGATATCTGGCATTATCCACAGGTGATGTAACTCGAGTAATGCTTTTAGGGCTTTTTGCCACGGCCTTAAAGAGGATGCTCCTTAATTGGCCGCCACTATACAATAAAATTAACTATCTGTTTTGTGTTTACATTGACATCTTTCATCCAATTGGAACATATCATATACTATTTAAATGCTGTAAGCTAAAGAAACTTAGTGCTACGATCTACTTTTAGAAAAATAAATCAATAAGTATTTAATTGAAATTGAAAAAAAATAGTAAATATGAACTACCCTACATATTATAATTTTCAACAAGATGCCTTCCTACTTCCTACACATAAATAATGTTTTGTTACATTTATGTCCTCTTCTCCTTCTCTATCTAAAAATTAATGTTAGATTCCAACGTATATTTTATACATTATTGTATGTGTGATCAGGGGTGAACGTAGGGGGTAGGTTGGATTTTTTTTTCGTCATTCAGGCAAATTGTAAAGCAGATCAAAAACTGAATACTTGAATCTTTTTTTAAAAAAAAATTTATGTTTTCCAAATAATTTAAACTTTGATTCTCTTTAAAAAAAAAAATTCCAAAAAATTCCAAAATTCTGTTTACTTGTTTACTGTTATGGAATTGGTAATCTGAAGAATTAATTTTCTTTTCCTCAGCTCTTATAATTAAACTTCTGAGTTGTGAACTTCTTTTCCTACTACATTCAATTATATTCAAAGCCTAATTGATTATTTGTGTTTACTAATGAAAAACAAAGAGTATCATTGAGGATTTGTATTGGAGGTATAATTGTAAGTACTTGTTGGACTCGGAGTAGGATTGAAGATGGATATTCCAGTAACTCTTGACAATAGCCTTCTTGATCTTCTCCTCCCTCTCATCCCTTGTCACAGCTGATTATAGGTGATCAAATGGAAAATTATGTTAGCTAAGCTACTCCTCCAAAATATTCTTCAAATTGTCAGGGTTATCATGCAAATTTTCCCTTTCTTTTTTTGACATACCCAAAATACATACGATTTTTATGATTTTGTAGTAACAATGTTATGAGCTTTTCCGCAATAAATGTTTTATTTTTTATCTTTAAGTTGGAGACAGCAACAAATACTGATAGTTTATTATATTTATTTGCACCAGCAGCGATAAACAAAGCGGATAAAGGTCTACTTATTATTTATAATATAGAAATTATCGTTCATAATAATAGTAATGCATTTATAATACAAATATTAAAATATAAATGACAAAACCATAAAAAAACGTTATAGTGCTGAGAAAAAACAAATAAAGAAAACAAAATCAAACAAGTATCAATAATTTTCTAAAAATCGCTTGAGGTCAGCCTCACTTCCCTGGCGGCGAAGGCAAAAAGGTATTTTGTTTCAAGGAATAATTGATTTGTAATAGAAACTATGCTTAAAAATGTCAATCTTTGTTTTTGGTAGGTAGATGGTGTTTTGAGTGGAGAGTTTCGCTTTTTGGAACAGATAGGTTTTATTTAGTATCCAGGTTGGATGAGATAGGTTAACATATTTGTTTAATTATATCTTTAATTGCACGTCTATTAGATAAAGTAATGAGGCCCAGTATTATCATTTTGCATTTGTTGTTCTCGTTTTGTTTTTCGTCCCAATGAAAGAAAAAACGACACAAGCCTGGCTTGCACCTTTTCTAAGAAATAAATCATGTACTTTCTTGAAGGATTCCTGACCTGATCTCAGATCCGTAAATTAAATTCGGAAGGAGATAAAGTTTATATAGACCTACAAACAAAGGGTCACAAGTTCGAACCTTCTTTAAATAATTTTTATAATGTATTAAATATACCCCTTAAATTTCAAATCATGAGAGATTCCTAAGTCTAAGTAATTAATTACCACCTTAAAACTTGGGTGGAAGAACTCGTTTTTGGAGAAAAGAAGCAGGACACATTTATATGAATATTTATAGGCATTCATCAAGTTAATAAATTTGGTATAGACATCGTCGACAGATATAAAAACAGAACATATGATTTTCGTATCATCCGGGTATAAGAATGTATCTTCTCAAAAATTATTTACTAAGTCTTTAATGTACATGTTGAAGAGCATGGGTCCAAGTAAAGTATCTTGTTGAACAGGTGAAGTAACGTCACTAGGCTCATAAACAGTAGAATTTATCACTTCACTCTGTATCCTATTCGTAAACCAGGAACTAAGCCACTGTAACTGCCGACCCTTTATACAAAATGTTGGAGAATTCAAAAAGATGTTCCCATTGAGAAATTTTCTCGCAGGCCTTGCTGAAATCAAAATATATAAGGTTACAGTTACGATGACTGACGATAACATCCTGGAAAAAAATTAGATTCGAGACATCCGACATATTAGGACAGAATCTGTGTTGCCTACTAGAAATAAATTTATTACTCTCAAGGAATGATTGTAGCTTCCAGGTAACGATCCGCTCCATTATTTTACCGACTTGGCTTGTAAGGGATATGGGTATGTAATAAGAAAGATCAAGAGGATCTCCCTTCTTAAAGATGGGAACTACATTGGCTATACTCAAGTCATTTGATACATTTCTACTTTGAAAAGAAAGATTAAAAAGCATAGATAGAGGGAAGGCAACACTATTACCAACTCTTTTTCAGAAGAAGGAGTAATTCTTTCAGGTCCAGTAGAGAAAGTGCAATGGATATTTATAATCACACCACGAACTTCTTCAGGGGAAAATAAACATTCGAAGAGGGACGGGGCCCAAGGAATCATATCTAGAACCTGCATGTACTCAATTCAATTTGGGTTGGTAGACTGATGCAAAACATGTGTTAAACAAGAAGCTATGCCAACATAATCTAAGATGAGTAAACCCTCATTATTTCGTATCGAACCAATTCCATTGTTACCAGAACCTACTCTCTTCTGATATATGAGTAAAAAGGTTTCATATTAGAGTGAGAAAGTTTTGATAGTAGCGCCATTTCATTTTTAATTATTTTTTGTCGAATAAGTTGGACAACATTTTTATCATATTTTTGTAGAAAAGTAAATTCTCTCGACATGGAAACCGTCTGAAATGATCCCAAGAACGTCGTTTTAAAGAGACAAGTCTTTACTTTCCTTTTCCTTTTTATTTTGATAAAAATTATGCACCCGCCACAGGATATAGCTCCTAACAGGCTCAGAGCACGTATTTCTTATTAGTGTCCCAGCAGTCTCAACATTGTTTGGGTGGTGGGAAGAGGTAAAATATTTGAACCAGTTAATTGTGCAAAGTATTTTAATCGTTGAGAGACAGTCACCCTTGGTAAAATCGTTATTTCACTATCGCAGAGCTGCAATTTTTTTTATAAGCAATAGTTTTAGTGGTGGAAATTAGGATTGGATAATGATTCGATGGATTAATATCCTTTAACACATTAGTGTTAACAGTAGAATTGGAGGAGGAGAGCACCAGTTCCCGAATATTGCCCCTAGAGTGAGTGGCTTCACAGACTTTTTGTTTCAGAAAAATAACTCGAAAAATTTCTATATACGGCCTACTAGTAAAGGAGAATGGGATCCAAGATGCCCAATCAATTTTTAAAGATTGAAGTCCCTGCAGATGATTGTATCGGAATTGAAATGATCTTAAATAAGTAGAAGTTAATTGGTCTTCATTATGCTTGGTACTATGCTTGGTTGCTATAATCATCAAGCCATGTTTCTGTTATACATACAATAGCTTGGTTGAAGTCGTCAATAATACATCTTAAATGTTCTAATTTATTAAAAATACTTTATATGTTTATACAAAATATAGTTAATTTTTTGGGGGACAATGTGGAAAATTTCTTACCCTCTCTATAATTGAAGAAGGTAAGGAGACTCTTCGTTTTTTTTAAAGGAAATCTTCTTTGATGGTGTTGTTAAATTCTCTTTGAGCTTCTGTGAGGAGGGGGAAAATACGTATCTCATCATTTGCTTCAACAAAATATTTTTAATACTTTCATCATAAAAACTGGCAATGACTGGTGGATTAGTAACATTAGATTGATTATTTTTAATTCAGAACGCAAATTGAATATCATTTGTCTGAACTTGAAATTTGTCACACATAAGTTTTTTAATCTCGAAATCTTTAGAAAGACCATATATGAGGACTTTTTGTGTATTATAATCCCTCCCGTTCATTTCGTCCATAGACCAAATCTTGAAGAGAGATAAACAAGATTTATCTTCGAAGTCAGGGTAAAGGGAAGAGATAGATAAAGTGAAGTTTTACAATTATTGGAATCTTTGGGAGATTTCCACTAATTTCTCGTCAACGATGACACACACTAGAATATTGATATGCTTAGGTAAAAGTATGGATCTTGACAGTATATAAGATGAGAAGATCCAATCTATTTTGCAATGATGAACACCAAATAAGAATTAAATATTTATAACAGGAAGTTACGCACGTCTTAACACAACGAAAGAAAAATAACAATTTCTTTACTAATTAATTATTGCAACCTTTGAATAATAGGGAAATAACTTTATGACTTTAATAACTTTAGGAATCTCGACTCAATCAATCACAAATGGATGAATAAGTTGAATTGTAAAAGCATTGCAGTTCGAACTGTATATTTATAGTAATTTTCTGTTTCATGAGTTAATGGATTCGATGACATAGAAGTTCCTCTCTAGGATACCTATTATGTTTATCTTAAAATTATACTGAAATGGTACATAGTAGATACTAAGAAAAGTTGTAGTGCATTATTTAATTGATAAGATCTCCTCTGGCCTCATCCCTCAGTCCAGGGATCGACTCTGATTACCTCCCTCCCCCGCAACGGAATAATTCATATTATGAAGTCTTCCATTTACTTTCATTAACCCCCAAAGAGCTTAATATCCGAATATCTTGTAAACTTAATAGGTTCTGTATTTTAAAAGGTTTCGTATTGAGTGAGAGAAAATGTCACACGTTGTGCATTTTGGTGCTTCCAAAAATTACTTAATCATAGAATTTGTAATTTTACAAACCGACACATTTTAAATGATGAAATCTTATCAAATTGATATAAAAAGATGTTGACGTTTAAAGATATAATATACAAAGTTGTTTTTATTGAAAATTTACGTAAATAACTGAAGTAATCGCCATAGCACAATCAGTGGAAGCTTTTCTCAAGCAAGATAAATCACTGAGAAAGGTTATTAATCGACCAGATTTTCAATCAAAAAATACAGCTATTCTCACTTTCCAAATATAAGTGATGAAGTCAATAAGTGAAAATAAATGTTCAACAGAGGAAAAAGTGAGAAACAATATCTCTTGAATGGCGCAAAGGTTATTACGACACAAAATGAATTTGCAGAGTACCTAGCCATAATAAGTACTAAGAATCAAAACGGAATGTTGGGTAGAGTGCCTAAAAGCTTCATTAAGCAGGTGATACGTAATTTCTTCAATGAAGTAAGGTACAAATGTTACAAAGAAGGCTGAATTATGAATCATACACACATTATGCTGAAAGAACCAAAGAATGTCAAACTTGGAAGTGAGAAGATAAAACTTTTCGTACAAGTTTACACAGGTCACGGGCCATTTCTCACCTACGTTAGTAAATTAAAAAATATAAACGCCACATACAATGTCTATATCAAAGAATCACAGAATGCAGACCATCTGATAAATAAATGACCTGCATTCTTGCATGGAAGATATCAAGTAATACAGGAAGAAAATGAAGAAATTTGTGTTCTAAATTTTTTGAAATGTTTTAAAATTAAGATAATTTTGATAAAATTTCTAAGCCTATTTAGTAATCAGGATTTTCTATAGTAGCACCTTATAATATAAATATTCTTTTCGCATGTATGTCGACGGTAAATAGCAATAAATTTTAACTAACGATACGTAAATAATGTCAACACCAATCATAGCCGTGTTAACCTACCTTAACTTGATGAAATTATGCACGAAAATAAATTAAATATGATTTTTTTTGTATAAGCTTTATACATTATATGTGAAAAAATCTTACCTAAACTTATCCTTGGCTCTTGCTCTTTGATTGTAGTATCGAAGTAAGAAGATTGCACTCACAACAAATATTGGGAAAACTATTATTGATACGACAATTGGAATGATCACGGTTTCAGGTGCAACTGTAAATAAAATAAAAATTGTTTAAAATATTTTATTAATCAATATTGACACTCCATCATAAAAAGGATCAACAAAATTATTTTAATCTTCTATAAAATATTCAATTTGATCCTATTAGCACTTTTAATAAATATATCATGGTGTAATATATGTATTTTATTAATGTTGCAATAAATTACATTAAAGCTCACTAATATCAAGCTGAGTTAATGCCTCTATATAGATCATGGGATTTTAAATATACCTAATTCCTGTATAAATAGCGAGTCCATGTTTTAATAACATAACAAGAATATATCTGACACAATATAATCTCTGTTGGAATAAATAACAGTCTTGATTAAGCTCTTTAACTGCGCATTGCCACTTGAAACTGGAAATCGATCTAAAATCTTACATTCAAGGACAATTGAGTCGATCAATGAGTTTTTGGAAGTGTAATGATCTTTGATTATCTTTTAGTTCAGGTAGCTTTTGACAAAATAATCTATTGGTTTCAGGTCGGAGGAGCTCCTTAGATACCCAGTAGTAGCAATGCTCCTGAAACTCCATTTACACCCTCAGTCTCCAACGTGGTCTTCCTCAACTCTGCAACTCATCACCTGCTGTCAATTATCGTTATCTTTCATAAAAAAGTACTGCTAATATCTAGTTCTTTGTTCATTATGAATCTTCTCAAAAGCACACTTATATTCCGTCTTTGAAAATAGGCTCAAAATCTTTATTGTTAACTCAAATAGTTGTACTTTTGCTACTCATTGAAGCTTTTACATGAATATTTTAGGAAAATAAAAACATTCTGGACTTTAGTCATAATGTATACCAGAAAAATCTGTATATCGAAAGCACTAGTTTTTGTTGCTACACACTAAACATAGTTCATTAATATATTTTGGCCAATCATACGATTTGTATTTAAATTTGTGGAAAAACTTAAGTTACAATAGAGATTTAGGTATAGCTAAGAACTTTTATTTAATTTCAGAGACTTATATTCTACCCCAAATGGATTTTAGATAAAAATGTCAATTTTGGTCTTTACTCTGACGATTTTAATTTTAAATACTTTAAGTGCAACTTGCAACGCATCTAAATGGTTAATAAGGAAAATTTATTAATAAGAATCAATTCTGATCGAGACAAAAGAAGTAAAAATCTACGAATGACAAGAATGTGCCTTGTAAACTTTTATTTAAGTAATGTAAAAGAGTGTAATACATCTGCTATTTTAGTAGAAATATTTTATCTATGAAAGTTGTAACATCTATCAGAGTTCGTGCTATGAAACCAACATAAAATCTGAACTGATCCCGAAATGAATTTAGATATAAGTAAGAAAAGTTTCAGTTTTTTTGTGGTGTATGAATTTGAAGGGATCCTTCAGGTCAGTTATAAAACTGCAGTAATATAATGTCTGTTATATGATTTTTTTATTTTTGACGAAGAGAGAAAAGGAGTGGAAACAATGAACAAAATAAATATTTTTTTATTTTGTTTTATGTTCCTGAACGAATAGGAACTTCAAATTTTTTATTATTTGGGGCTTCAAACTAAAAAATGATTCAAGTATTTTCTATTTAGGATGATGTATCGAAAAAATTACCTTAATCCCTGCATATCAAACAATATCCAGCTTCTAATTGCAAAAGTACGTATAACTGTAACATTTAAAGAAAGTTTGAACAGTTTGAAAAATATTTAGATGTAGGTCTACGGCTCTAAAGTTTTGAAAATTTACATTTTTAAGGAAAAAATTGAGTATTTTCTATTTTTCAATAAAAATTAAAATATATTTCTTATTCCATTCAAGATCTCGACTGAACCCCCATATATTTATCCTAACGCTTTCTAAAGCATCACATCTCGTTATAAAATGTAAATGAGATTCTCGTTCATCTCCACACAACCTACATGAGTCATCTTCTGCCCAGCCCATCCTCTTTAAATGTTTCTTCAAGGGCACATGACCTATTACAAAATTTACAACCTTTTAAATTGATGTTCTTCTCTCTTTATATATTTTCCAACCCTCACAAAGAAGAGGAAAAAAGTACTTCGTTTGCCAACAATCTGTATCACCACGCCACTCGTTCAACGCGACACATTTTTTATTTCTTTTATTTCTGTTTTTACTGTGACCAGTGGGACTTCCAATTTTCAGTCATTTTACATCCCATTTTAGCTAGTGCATCTACATATTCATTGCCCGTATTATTATTATGACCCTTTATCCTGGAAATGTTTACAGAACCTTTCAATCTGCCAATCTCAGCCAATATATTTTCTTGCTGTCTATTAAAGATTCCTCTTTCTTTGACAGACAATCTATGGTAGGATTTCTCTATCAGTATGAAAAAAAACCGACAACCTGAATGTTTTTCCATCCCAACAAGAGCTGGCATTGCTTGAAAATTTCCTTCCAACTCCACCTGAAACACTGTGTTTTACCAATTTAAATTTCCATAGCCGTCGAGAATTGATTCGTCCCCACACGAAATACACCAGCTAAACCAAACCTTATCTTCAATTTTTGATCCATCAGTGAACACATTTACACATCGAGGATTTGCAGATGTCCCTTTCTCCATAGTCCCAAATGAAGAACAGTTTTAAGGTTTATAATCAATTTTTTCTAGGGGTGCATCAAATTCATGGAGTATTTCATATAAATCTTGTCGGAGAAGGTTTTGTCCTCCTTTTGTTTTTGACTGTGCAATCCATGGGATTAGAACATCTTCCATAATTTTCAATCTAGTTTTCATCGTATGCCTTTTAATACTAAGGTGTGAAGGTTCTATATTAAAAATAATCTCCATTGCTTTTGTTGGTGTTGATCGCATAGCTCTACACATCAAAAGACAGGCTAGTCTATAAACCCTTCGAAACTTAGTTTTTCTATGATCCGAGGTACCCATATTGCTTCCCCATAACATACCAATGATTCCATGCATGTTTCTAGAATCAATTTTGACGTAAATAGGCCGGAGGCCAAATTATTAATCAACGAAGTTTTTTACAGCAAACGAAACTTTTTTGGTTTTTTTTTAATGTTAAAATCAACATGAGCACCCCAACCCAGTCGTAGGTCAATTATAACACCAATACACTCCAACGATATAGTTGGGTGAGAAGTATGGATTATATAACTTGTCCCACTATGAGGGATTTCAATTATCATTTATTAATTGTTTATGTTATTAACTATATTTTCTGAATTCTGTGGAAAGTTTTTTTATCAGTTTGATTTTAAAGTTCCTTAAGGAAAAAATAATTTTTAATTATATCATTTATTCATATTTTATTCGAAACTCCAAATTTGATTTTATTCATTTTCCGATTGAGTACATATTTTTGTTTGTTTGTATTTGCATGTATGAATAAGTGAAGACTTATTTGAAGAAAAAAAAACCGACAATAAATATGTCTCACCCCGTCTTAAAATAATATAATTCTAGGAAATGTGAAAAACAAATCATGTTATTGAAAAAATAAAGAATATTCAATACAACTTAAGAGTTTATAAAATAATTTTTTAGTATCATAAGTATCAAGTTATTAATTTTCTACGTTTTCCCATAATTTAATAAGAATTTCATTAATTAATAGAATATGTAAACACTTTTATATAAATAAATAAAGAGAGGGCAAAATTTTCGTAGATTTTCTACATTATTGAATTAGCTAAATAAATAAAATATTCTTCCTAATTTAACTCTAAATATATTTATATAATTTTTTTACTATGTCAACATTTCATGCATGACTAATAAAAAAAATTTAAAAATGGTTTTGTTTATTCTAATATTTTTTCAAAGTTAAATAAGATTATAAATAGACTTTAGTATAAATTAGTATTTAAAAAAAATAAAATAAAACCAATTTGATAGAGAGTTGCTTGAATATTAAATTTTCATTTGTATTTGTGTAAAATTATTTCGAATAATATTAAAAACTGTGCTTTCATTCCAAATATAATACATAGTATCTCTCTATTTTGCTCTGGATACTTTTATTATTCTAATAAATTAGGTAGCCCTCTGTGAGTGGGATACCCTCTGTCCTTTTCATAATACGAAGATAATACTTCATTTAAATGTTGTATAATTTGCTAAACTATTTCATTTATTTTGCTCACGTAAATATCAATAAAAAAACTAAAATATCTTTTATGAAAATGAGACACAGAGAAAAATTAAGTCCTTTTCTAAAACAATAATAACAACATAAAGTTGATGCTTTTTATTATATCATTTGTTAGGCCTATAGTAAAGACATAAAATTTATATTCCTTACAAAAATTTATGTGATATATTTACCGTTTGATGCACATTTTGGTCCAATCAAATTTGTACCCATCAGTTTCGATAAGGTTGCTTGTATTGTATAAAATAATAGCTACAAAATTACATTTCTCAAAAAAAAAAAAAAAGTATTCAAGGAAAAAATTTAAAAAAAAACACTTTTAAGCAAATCAGTTAATTACATTTGCTATATCTTGTTGAAAAATTGCAAAATATGTATTGTATATAAATATATTTTAAACAAGGCATTATCAAGATAAAAAAAAAAAATATACCATCTGATATAATGTTACAGAAGGCTATTAAATAGTATTTGCAATAAAATGTAAATTCCAATGAATTAAACCCCTTCTTTTAAATATTGGGGTGATTCATGTTTAAGAGAAATATAAGGTTAGACCATCATTTAATCGGCCTTACTATAATTTTTAATTTGATGTATTGCACTAACTGTTGAGCAAGATAGATAGACTTTGACAAAATATGCAGCCAAACATATCCTACGACGTCACTATTGCTAGAATGTTCAATTTGATATAGCGTACCAACAGTTGGGTAAGACAGACAGGTTTTGACATCTCATGAAACCAGTCATATTCTTTGACATCACTATTAAAAAGTGTGGTGAAAGTCAAACATCAGTAACGCACGCCTTTTAGTCTAAACTTGTATTTCTATTAACCTTGGGTTGTATAATATCCCAGTTTACAAATGGAGAATGAACAACCCTGTGCTCTAATTTTAAATAATAAATTAAGCTTCATATATATAGACTATAGAACTATTCATCAAAAGAAATTTGACTTATGAATAATTTGGGACGTTTGGTGGAAAATTTATATATTTATATTGACATGTATATACAATTGCATATTATATTTCAATTTAAAAGTATTATAACAATAGGTTTTGTTAAAATGCTAAAAATATCATATATATAAATTAATTTGTATTATTTTGCAGATTTATATATATATTTTTATTTGTTAAACTAACTAACGATAGTTATATATATAAAAAACAGTAGCATGTGGTTCGAATACTTACCACTGCATTACTTTAAATAAGATATTTCTTTATCTTCACAACTGACCTCAGGTATTTTCCAATTACTAACTTCTCTATTTTAGGAATAGTGAACGGCCCATGATATTTTGAATTTGTGGCACCAAAACTGTAAGACTCAGTGAACATTTGAAACCCATTTATTTGAACTAAATGTAATTGTCATATAATTCATTCGTCAGTTATTAAGTAAACTAACAAATTATATGTTTTGTGCAATTGAATCACAATCAAGATTACAGGACTTTATAGTCCAAGGTGAAAAAAAGAAAATACAAGTGATAACCCCTGACAGATAACTTATTTTTTAATTTACCCAAACAGTTGCTTAAATAGTAACAGGATGGAAACTACAAAATACAATGTTGTGTAAATATAATTAACAATATTAAGTCCTTCCAGGAAAAATTGTTTTAGAACAATTGTCAGCTCTTCATGTACTGTACAGGTATTACTTGTAATAAAATACACTTTTTCTAAGATTTTTGTACATACACTGACATTCCTAATCTTTTTTCCAGCATGCTTTATCCTTAACTGCAGGGGAAGGAACTTCATGAAGAAGAGATAAATGAGGGAATGGAATATGGTAATGATAAATATCCAGTACTTGTTCCTATGATCATAAATTTTCAGGTTTAGATCACCTCTTTTTTTTAATGTAAGTTTACAGAACCTGTGACCAAGACCATGTTAGCTACTGAATGTTGGGAATATCATGCAGGTTCAATGGCAAGTCACGGCAGTGACAATTTTTCTGAAGTTTATCAACTTATGACTGCTTCGTTATCTGGAATATAATCTTTTAATATATCTTAATCTTTTAGACTAGTACATTCTAACCTAAGGATTCACTTTTGTCCAAAGAATGAACATAATTCCAACAACAAGAATGATTCATAATTGAAAATATGTTGTAAGCAATTAATTTTAGAAGATCTACGTTTTTGTTTTGTAATCCATGTAAATATAAGTAAACCCATAATCAGGATATTTCATAAAAATATGTTAGATTCAATTAGACTCAGAAGAAATTTGACTTAAAAATATAATATCTTTAATTTACATTTAAGGAATAATAATTTCTGTTGTGTTAGAAAGCTCAGAAAAAAAGTTGAAAAGTACAAAACATATTAAATTTACAATAAAGTACATATTATTTCAGTTGTTTAAGTAAACACCGAAGAAATTTAGTTAATAATGAAAAAATATATATAACTTATAAACTGAAATAATTATTTCACCTGTAGAAGTAGACAATGTTATTTTTTTTTAATTAGGTTGTATAAAAAAAAATAATTATGGTGTATCAGAATGTTTCCCACCTAGTAAAAAAAATAAATTGTAAATAATCTGGAATTAAATTTTTTCCTTAGCTCGTACATTTTTACAAAAGTTTGATGTCGTCGACATATAATAGTAATTTTTGCCAATTATTAATGTTCGTAAGTCAACTTAATATTTATTAATATTTTATTATAAATAAATGAAATAATAAAAAAGCTTTATTGTTTCTTTAAAAAGTGAAGAAGCGATATAAAGACTTTATATAAATTATAAATATGCCATGATTATCTATTTATATGTACATAATTTATCCTATTAAAAGACAAATAAAAAAAAATATTCTTCAATCTTTATGTCAATTTTAAAAACGAATAATTTTTCTATAAAAACTCTAGAATGTATTTTTTTATATAATAAATTGCAACTACTTATGTAAATATTTTGTTAATATCTTGTACATATTTGAATACAAAAATATATTCTAATCTTATTTAAGCTGTTACTTTAAAACATCAATGAATAAATGACATCTACAAGTATAGATAACTATGATGACTGACAATTTTGGATTCAATCCCGAATTAATAGAATTAGAAAAACTAACTCGTGCTTTTTTTGTGAAAGGTAATTTATAGATCATACATATGCACCTATATAAAGCTTCATTATCTTACATATTTTTCTAAGAATCTACTTATAAATCCACCGGATATTTAAATACCTTAAAGAACTACAAAACAAAATTTTACCATATTTTACCAAAAAATATACATAAATATGTGAAAACATACTTTTTGACTAAATATACCCTTTACAGCCTTTACTCCTTCAATAACACTGGAGAATGCTCTGCAGCCCTTTCCCACCTTGGGGGTGTTCAATTTGTACTATTCCTTCCTTAAATCACGTTTTAGACTCAAAACAATGCTGTGGGAAACTTAACAGATCTCCCTTTTAAGCTTTCCCTGAAAAAATTAGTCCAAAGGATTACTCTTAGTCGAGTTGGGGAGAGGAGAGGTCATCAGGACACAAATAGCTGGAATAGTTCCTTCATGAATTATATTGTGGACTTGACTATATGGGTGGGAGGTGAATTCTAATAAAATATCCATTGGTTATCCCCAGCAACTTCCTTATTCCAGGATATCACAATATACGCTGGCAGTCATTCAAAAATTAAGGGAGTATCGTGACATTCTTGTAGATACTTACCATACCCAGTACAATTTTTTTGTTAATTAATAATTTATTGCTGTTTACCATAGTATATACATACATACATTATAAAATAGTACAAATATGTATATATTACAAAACTATTCATAAATACAAAGAATACGACCACCAAAGGGTCGTAGGATTTCTACAACAGTAGAAATTGATCTTAAGTTGTTTAGAAATTATCAAAAATTTGTTTTATTTTTCTACATTTAATAAAATTAAAAAGCCGAAAATTTTCATCATCATGGCTGGGGTTCTCTCGTATGAGAGATATTGACAACTGTTATTAAGGTGGTACCTCTCTTTGTGGTGTCTTCCATGTAAATATTGTAGATTGCAATTGTATTTATTTACAGTTGCTCGGATGCGCCAAAAATTGTCCATGTCCTTTGGATGCCTTCAGAAGTAAGTTTTTATTTTGACAATGTCAGTACCGTTACTTTTTCAGGAATCTTTATTCTGGGAATAGCTCGGTTCAAAACTTTTCTTTGTCAACAAATCTGTCATTTTTAGTATTTTTTTATCCGTCCACAGTGTATCGTAGTATGGTTAAGACAGGATTATTTTTAAGCCAAAACATGAGCCTTTTTGAATTTTCGAACCTTTTGACCTACTGAGCTGCTATTAACAGGTGTTTGTGTTCAAGCCGATACAATTTAAACCCCAATTCCCTGTTATTGGTGAAAAATATTATCTAGAATTTTTATTATGAGTAATTGCAAGTATGTGAATGTGTGTAATACTATGCCAAATTTCAAGACAATTAAATGTAATTTAGAAGTTTTTTAGTTTGGTTAAAACTTATTTTTTTATATACTTTGGAATTTTTATAATATTAAGTATCAAAAAAAAGAAATCCATTATTTGTCGAATAAATGGATTTACTTATATGTATCTCACGTTGTATAAGTGCGATCAGTTTAAACTAAGATGTGGTTAGAAAGATAAGATTTCTGACTTAAAAAACTTAACAGACAGTTTTACAATTGTTTGATTGAGTACTGTTTTAGTGTGGGTCAAAGATTGACGCCAGAAAAAAAAAAATCACATCATATTTTACAGATTTCTTTGATAAAGGCGAAATCATTCAAAATAATATATTTATTTTCCTATAAGTATTATTTTTACATGTTTACCAAGTATGGTAAGAAATTTGACTAGTACATTTAAACTAATATTATTATGATTTTTTCTTTTTTGTAAAAAAATAATAAGCCCACAAATTAAATTTAATTTTCTGTAAAATATTGATTGTTTTCATCTATATGTATTTATCAATAACTAAATAACTTGTGTTATATATTTTTCTGCTACACTAATTATAATTAATAATCACCAATAAAAATTTATAAACTTTTCTTCAAAAAATATGTAGAATAATCTTTTTTTTTACATAGAGTTAATTAGAGAGTGAATCATCCTCACAACAGCAATCAATTATATGAAACAATATACACTTAAATATGTTACAAATATAACTAATATGAGCCTGCTTGTTCCATGGACGAATAGGGGGGGGCGCATTTGGACACAAAATACTGGGGGTATTGTCTGTCAAATGATTTAAGAAATCAAATAAATAATATAATTTATAATTTACGTTAATTTATTTAAATCGAATGTAAAAGTATATTATTTATTCCACAAGAATAATTAAATCACCCAAAACCCCAAATATATTTATCAGTAAAACCCAAGATAAAAATTTTGTGTGGTGGACTCTTGGGTTTGATAAAAAAAAATGTATGTTTTTCATAATTATTCCTGAAAGGGTATTATGTACTGCGACACTCCCACAGATACTAACTAACTGGCTAATACAATCTCCCTTTATGTGACTTTCTGAAAAATTATTGAACAGATTGAATTGTAATAAGTGTTCATCCAAGACGAATTAACTGGCTAATTCAATCTTCCCTTTCTTTTTCTTTTTAATAATAGATAGAACTAGAAGAAACCCAAAACTGTTGCTTGGCAGTAAAAACAGAAGAGCAAGATAGATAAGTTTATTTCTTTATATATAAGATTTACTGGTGAAAAGTTATAATGGAGTCTTTATTAAGACAATTCATGGTTCTTATAAATGAAAAGTTTTATAAATACATTAAAAAGTATTTAAAAGTTAAAGATTACATGACGTACGTTAATATAAATAATACATATTTGCTTTGTCTTGTTATGACAGTACACTATAGGCACCCACTAACTTTAAAAATATTTTTCAAACCCTTATAAATATTTGAAGAAGGTCGAAGTTTATTATTATAAAATATTATATTGATTACTACTGTTTGCATGTACCATCTACAAAACTTGTTTTTGTTTGAATAATTAAAATAAGGCCACTAACTCCGAAAGTCAGTGGTTCTTTCATTTTTTTTTTTATAACATTCAACTTTGGAAAATATCGGGATCGTAAAATAGCATATTTTTGTATATATCAGTCAAATTGTTTGTCTGGAATACGCTACATATTTGATAAATCCCTTTTGCATTAACAGTAGACTGGTATTCCATATTTTCATTGTAGTATTTTTCAAGAAATTTAAGATACTTTTGAATTATTAGAAAGAATAATAGTAGATCTCTAAAATTTATAACAAACCTTATATCATCGATATTTATGGTCGTGCTACATAAATATTCAAACTAAGTCATTCTTTGGAATTCGATAAAATAACATTAGACCAGTCATATGTTTTTCATATATAGGGACAGTTCAAATTTTTTATCTTGCATTGTATAGATGTAAACAGTTTACACAAGGAGGAGTTAGAAAGATATGGTTATGTGCTAAAAAAAAACCTTTTGAGACAGTTTTTATGATTGTTAATTTAATATTTTTTGAAGGCAGGTCAAAGATGGACATCAGAAAAGGGAAAATACGTCATAATTTATAAGCTTTTTATAATGATACTGTAGCAGCCAAATATGAGTAACTTTGGTTTTGTCATTTTATTGGGGTAATTTTGATGTCAAAAATGCACCACGCTCTGGAAGCAAACTGTCTAAAATAATGAAAAATGTCAAGTCTAAGAGTTATGTAAGCACTGTTTTGATTGACCAGAAGCTCCTAAAAAAAATTAATGGATTTCTGAGAAATACAACTTATCAAATTTGATTCAATTTTTTTTTCTCGTGATATGAATTAAATGCATATATTAAAATCCCAAAAGTATTAAGATTATCAAAAAACCCAATACGCGGGTTGATTAGGGATCAGGGTAGGCTAACGAGTACAACCTTGCTTTTATGGCTTAACTTCGTTTACAATAATTACATACTTCGAAGTAGATTATTGTTTCAAAATACATTGAAATCTATTTTAACTTAACCGTGTAGCTGGTTGACACATGAAGCAAGCTAAAAATATTTCTCTAAAAAAATGAGTGAATATTACACTTTTAAATGGTTTCTATTAATAAACTTATCTTGTTAACCCCTTTAGTGTCACCACATATCGGAATTGAAGTAGCCAAACCTGATCATCCCAGCCAAAGTATAAATTTTTTTTGTGGTTTTTTGTTTTTTTGAACGAAATAAGGATGACACTAGTATTTTCCGACGAAGTATCGTCAATTTATGTAAAAAATCAGTCTGATAAAGTATTATTAGGCGCTGCTATTTGGCAAATAAAGGTCGACCAATTAACAGTCATAATAAAACAATGAAAAGTTGATGGATTATATTTAAATGGTCATATCAGAGACAATGTAAGTCTCTTAAGTCTTACATAGATTTTAAACAATAGCTAAAGTTCTAGATTATCTTTTATTGATTATTTTTATTTTATTTGAATACAAAGCTTATAATTAACTCAAATATATCTATAAAATGTTGAGCAGCTTATTGTGTTAATATAAAAAAATTAGATTTTCTCGATTTCTTGATTTTTATTGAAGATTGTTTTTATTTTGAAATACCAAGTATTTTCTTTGAGGTTCAATTTATATACGTTTTATGAAGATATTTTTTTTTTTGGTATTTGTCGTGGATATTTGGTTGATCTTTACTTCGAATGCTTTTGTCCTTACTGCATAAAGGTGAAAGCACGAGAATCTACTATAATTGTGGGACTGATCCCACCTATTATTGTATAATTAGTCTTGTTAACAACCATATGAAAGATTCAGAAATTTTACACTCATAGTAGCAAAAATTAATTATCACAACAAAATAATGATAAATTGATGGACTTTATTTGAAAAGTCATATCGACACTAATATAAGTCCTTCAAATATTGTAAAGGTTCTAAACTATAGTTATAACTGTAAAATACTTTAACTCATCCTATATTAAACAAAAATCATCTTCAAACCTATTGGAGAAAAAAAATATTAAATGACAACCTAAAATTCTAAATTTCTTTTTTTAAACATCAATTTAATCTAGTATTATTTATTCACTTCACAGATCTAAATCGAATAAAAAAGTATCAAATTAAGTATGTAAGTAAATGTTTCCTGATTACAAAAATATTACAATTATTTCTGTATTTTTATGTTTTTTTTTTAATTGGAGAAAATGTAAAAAAATTCATTCGAACTTTGGAAACCTATTAAAAAGAATCAATTCTTATCACCATGGTATAATTCAAAGTTTGTAGTAAAGTGAAACATTAAAAAAGGGCCAAAAAAAAATAGTTCAAAAATTATTAATGCATTATTGCTTGATTTCTTTATAAAGCCGTTAAGGTTTATTAATAGCTACAAAAAATGTTGATCTCTGTTTGTGAAAAAATCCCCAAATTTTGGATAATTTATTTTATTTGTGGAGGTTATACAAAGTAAATTTTCAAAACACCCATTTGCATAATAATTATATTATTAATTAATTAAGACTTATTTTACATTATTTAATTATCTTCGATAATATATGTAGAGCCAAATCGGAGAATGACTGTTTTCACTTCAAGTGATATTTAAAAAAAGGATGAAAATAAATACTTATCAAAGAATATCAAATTATATTATGTATATTCGCGTGAATAGAAACATTGATAGATGTTCTTGACACTGATTAATCTGCGGGAAATGAGACAAAAAATGTTTAATTTATTACAATCATATCAATGAAGAATCATCATTAAGCCTTATCTTGCTTTCTAAATATTATCAGATCATTTTTTATTCATTAATAATACATATAAAATTTATAATAATAATTATTTATAACTACGTATTCAACACATTTATATATTTAGGGTTGATTTTCGCTGGTGGTACAAATTTTATAATTTTTAATCTGGAATGATATTGATGCAAAATCACAGAATAGGACAGTAAGACATCTTATATCTGAACAGAGCAAGCTAAGATGGTTGGAAAGAACAAAGAAGATTATAAGTTCAGGTGAAGTTTTGCTCTTCTCATATTAATTTTTTTTCTAACCGTTGATGCCACAGTGAATAAGCAAAAGAGCCACTACATAACAACCAAACACTGTCTCAGTTTCAGTGAGACATGTATTCATAATGAAAAATCCAACCTAAACCATAGTCTTAGGCGTTCGGGGACAACTTTGTTTTCAATCAAAACGGAACTCTGCGTCATCGCGCCGCTAAGACCCAGGCCTTCCTGAGAGAAAATTTTACAGACTTTTGGACCTGAACATGTGGCTGCCCTCCACTCTAGACGTAGACCTTTGGACTACTTTATCTAGGTGCGTCTATAGAAGAGAGGGTGTTTACTACTCCTCACAGGAGTGTTCAGTATCTAGAGGATTACATTAAGAAGGAGTGGGCCAAGCTCGAGTGTGACTACATAGTCAAGGTCTGCAAAGGATTTAGACTTATATTAAGATCATTATTAGAATTGAGGGATCTGATAGTGAATAAAAATTGTACCAAGAATGATTTTCAACTGATTTTGTTAAATAAATGTCCTCACAAAGCCTCTCGTTTAGATTTTACTCTTGAAAAATTCACTTGAGTACACATATGTAGATAAAAAAACTAAGAAACGCGCGTGTTTTGTATATTTTTGTTTGCCTTTTTGTGTGTTGTATAAATTAAAATCTGAGTTCGTTAGCTCAAAGTTTATTTTGGCCTCTTTGTACTTGTAAAAAGTGTTGTAAATGCTAGATGTAGCTTCTTCCTACGTTTTTATTATTTTATTTTTTGACAACAGTTTACTCGAGGTCAGTTTTTGATAGTCGAAAGTTGTATCATGAGATCCCGAGGATAATGCAAGTCATTGTTTTTTACTGTTCTTCTCCTCTTTGAGAGGATGTATATATTTTATTTCATATACACATAATATATAACAGTTTTTTGTTTTGTTTTTGTATAAAGAAATAATCAGAACTTTCAAAAAAAATGTATTCCAAACCCCCGACGATAATATCAGAAAATCATCAAGGATTGATGGAAGAGGTTACTCAAATATCCTCAAAGAAAATAAGAGCATTGATAAAGATGAAGCAGTTCGTATAAAACCGGATAATAATTATAAATGGGAAACTTTTGTCCTCACAATGAAAAATGCAGAAGGTTTGTGCTCTAGATAAAAAAATGTTAAACACATTGATATTTACGATATGTCAATGTCAAAAATGATTTAATTTTGGGCACATTAAACATTACTGCATGGAAAAAAAAAAAAATTAAAACATTTGAATATGAAATGGTTCTCAAAAAGTCTATGCAACAACGTCTTCCACCAAAAGTACAAATTGAAGAGAATATGGAGGCCGAATTGATAGAAGACAAAAATGAAGATAGTTCTTCAAAAATACATAAACACACTCTATCTAAAAAACAATTCGAAAAGGTTAGTGGGACACGAACTGTGGCAGAAATAGATGAAGTCTTCCAGATTAAACAATGAACCGAGAAATGAAAAAATGGTTGAAGAAAAAAATGAAGATAATTCTTTTACTATTCATAGACATACTCTATCCGAAAAACAAATAGAAGAGGTTAGTGAGACCCAAACTGTGAAACAAAAAGATTATGTTAAGTCTTTTGGACTAAACAGTTATCCAGGAAATGACAATGTAGGAAAGGTGCATAACAAGTACTCGGAAAAGGGAAACGAATATTTTCGTTTAGAAAGAAAAAGGACAAATGATGGAGAACGTAAAAAGCCTAAAAAAGAATCGAAACTTCATTTGGACGTCCATACAATTCTGAACCGTCGTACTCGTGCTTCCCCTGTGGGAAAGAGAAGTAAACTGGATACAGATATTTCTCCTATAAAAGAGAAGAAACAGTCAAAGAGCTCTGAGTATAGTACATCTTCATTGATAATCGAACGCTCCAGTCTTTTTTTTAATTTAATGTTCGTAAAATGAAGCTTTTACTTATAAAAAAAATTGGCAAAATTCTAGCTTTGTGTTTTTTAACCTTTTTTTTTAAATTAGATAATTCACAAGTCAAACAAAGCTTCATTTCTAAATGTATCAATATGAATAACGATATGGGGCCTTTAGATTATCTTAATCAAAAACAGACTAGAATCACTTATTTTTATTTGGAACCATTATCCAATGATTTGAAATTAAAGAAAAAAATACTTTCTTGAAACACCAGGGGCGGAAATGATAAAAAATCGAGGCATGCTTTAATGAACCATCTTCTCTCTATGCATTCAGAGATTATGTGTCTTCAGGACATAAAATCAAAAGTTTCATCCTCTTGCAATCCAAATTGTCCTCTCTGCCGTCCAAAAAAGTGTCATGCCTTTTTTACTGGATATAACGACAGTAGAGGTTTTCTGACACTAGTAACTAAAAAAGTTAATGATGTTATTTTTGTAAAGGGTTACTCCGGCAAGAGTGACTTCAATAAAACATGCATGCACATCAATGAAGTGACGTTTTGCATAATTAATGAATATGGACCAAATGAGCTGCCGACTCTTTTCTTCCAATCTGTTATCAATATTCAAGGGAAAGACCCGTTTCCCTTTTATATTTATTGGAAACTTGAAAATTGACCTTGATGGGTTGACAAATCAACATCCAAATTCAATAGTCATGGGGTAACTTTGTGTGAGGTTTAATTTTGTGGACATCTTAAAAAAACACTCTCCGGAAGAGAAAGTATCCTGGAAAAGAAACAAAAACTCTTCTCGGATTGACCTAGCGTTGATGTCCTACAGCCTAAATAAAACTGTAGACAGAGCAATATATATACCTGAGCCAGCATCTGATAATAAACTAATAGAGATTAGTTACTATTGTCATTTGAAACAGCGTTCATTTATTTTATAAAAATGGATTCTTGGAGAAAAAAAAATAAAAGTAAATATTTAAAAAATCTTATTCAATGTTATAAGTCAAAACTCAAGGCAAAGTAAGCAATACATGTTCTATCTCGAGCCATTTAAACATCCACTTCAGAATTTTTTTGGGAATTAAAAAGAGAAAAATAGATATATCAGAACGAAGTAGAAAAATTATTGAATTCTAGTTCTCTATTTACTCGAAACTTTACGCCAGATACTGTTAATTCATTAAGAAATGCAGAAATAGCCAAAAAGTAGAGGAATGACAATGTTATGGATGAGAGTGATTCTTAAAGAAAACTTTGCATAGATAAAAAAAGTACTCAGCTCCTGGGATAAAAAAGACTATTACTAATGGTAAAGTAATTACAAAACCCAAAAAATATTTTAGTGTATTTTCATTCGGGGTTTCAATCAGGTGTCCAAACTGAAAGGATTTTTTACCCAAAATGCATGGGCATATGGCCTGAATCATAACATGTATTCAGTGGAAAATATTAAGAAAATCATGGCTCACATGATGTTTCTGGAAAGCTTTTTACCATGTGCCCGGATGAAATTACGCCTTTTCTGTATAGGATGCGGTGTACGATGGAAAAGACGGGTAGAATGCCTGAATCATTCACAAAAGGAAGAATAACATTGATTCCTAAAAAAGGAGATGGGACGGACCTCAATCAGTGGAGGTCTATTACCGTACCGAATGCCTCTCACAGAATTATATTGGCTGTTTTGGCTGAGCAAATGGTGCTCATATTAAGTAAAAATATGGGAATGGCTGCGATACTCTTCTTGAAAAAAAGGAAAATTTCCAATGTGTCAAGAAACATCCAACTAGCTATCGAATCAGTCAGTACTAGAAAAAAATATAGAGCTATTATCGGAGTTGACTTTAGTTAGGTACTCGATTAGATAAACCATTTTCATATTTTTAAAGCTATTAAGAGACTTATACCCAAAAAAGGTTTTTAATCCTGTGAGGGCACTTTTTTATAATGTTTCATCTACTATTTCGTTAAATGGAGTAGAAAGTGAACCAATTTATCTGAAAAAAAGGTGTAGACAAGGCTGCCCAATCCCGCATCTTTTATTCATTTGCATCCATAGAAGAATTTATAATACATATTTAAAAAAAGTACGGTGGGTTTGGTGTTTATTTTAATGACAACCCGCATTTGATCGATGTTTATGCAGATGATGTGACTTTAACCATAGAAGCTAATTCAGAGTCACAGCTTCTTAAAAGAATCACCATCCTGCGGGACATCTTCAAAAAGTATAAGAAAAGATATGTTCTAAGACTCCACAGGAAAAAGAACTCCATTCGTCCTCTAGGTGCTTGGACGCCAAGTGAAGATCAAAAAGTAAGAAGTTGTAGAGTCAAAAATTAAATTGAGATCTTGGGCATAATTCGGGAGTGTCAAGGCGCTCATATTTTGAATTGGCATTTTATAAATTGTACTATTTACCGAAACCTTGGAAGGTGGAGGAATTTTAATCTTCAGAGAAGAATTGATATATATCACACACAAGTTGTTCCCCTAGTTATATACAAAGCCACTTTTTGCGTCAATTTTCTAGGGGGGGGATGATGAAAGAGGAACAAGAGTGGCTTAAAAAGCGATTTCCCCAATGCTATTTAACCACCCTAAAAAAGGCCTTAATAACTCATTGGAAGTGGAATTGGACTACTAATGAATATAATTCTGAAATTATTATTCAAAATTTGTATTGATATGTCCAAAAAACCGGATGTTGAATGGAGGAGGCAGGCTTATTACTGACCTCTTCAACAAGAACATTCCTGATCACTCCCCTGTATCGGCTGCAGCTCAACTCATTATTTGGTCAGCTGTTCCTTTATTCAATGGGGATTCTATTCTGGATATAATCCGAGGCAACGTGAGAAGCCTGTCTTCTTGAGGAATCTTAACACTCCAAAGAAATTAAAGGAAGAAGGTCTGGAAAAAAAATACAAACCCCTTTTGCAATGGTGGTTTTTACTTCCCTTTAAAAAGAGCGACAAAATAATTAAATATTCCTAGACCCTGGGATCTTAAAATGACTTTTATTAAACCAACAAACGAAGCTGAATCTATTTGTGATTACTATTTCAATATGTTAGGACTTTGAGAAAATTCGAGAAAAATAATTTTATTTCTCCTTATGTATATTTCGGATGAAAGGAAATGTATTGTACGATTTCAGATTTCTGCCAATGGTATCAAATTGTTCACATACTGCAAAGATTCATCGCCTTCAACATCAAGGGTCTGGAAAATGGAGCATTGAGTTTAATCAAAGCTTCTATACTCTTCAAATTATCTCAACGGAAGAAGCAGTCTCCGCTTTATCAAACTTTAAGGCATTAATTGCAGAAAAGCTTACATCCTATGAGCCAATATACCCTTACGAACATAGAGCAATTTTAGGGCATCTGCTGCTAGATATACAAACCTTCCTACAAAATCCCCGCTGCTGATGACACATCCTAGATCCCGGCAGCAAAAGAAGTAAAATTCTATCTATTGGTATCACTCCAACATAAGAAGTTACTAAAGTCAATCCTCAGAAGTTTTAGAATTTCTGACCGGACTCTTGATTGCTAAAATCTATATTTATATATTAACAATTATCGATGTGCTTCATTAGTGATGTTTTTTTATACTTATTAATGTCCTTCATTTTTTTCTTTTTAATTTGAAATCAATGACACTTAACTTCCCCCACTAAAATACACTACTTGCTTGAAATAGGCTATTTTATGTTTTATTTTTCAACTGGCCTCTTTGATTTAAAATTTTGAAAGTTCTTATATGAAGCAATCACTTTAAACTTTAATGTTTATGTTTGTATATTTATTTAAGTAATTGCTTTGTAAATATAATAGGAACGGAAAATAAAATAAACCTGTAAGTCAAGCTTCCATATATTTGTTGTATTTTTAATAATCCGTTAGTGATCATCTTGTTTATATCGCTGTTGGTGAAATGGGAAAAAAGAACCCCGAAATATGAAATGTCTCTATTTTCATGATTAACATTATAACGTCATTTAAATTTTGTAATATTTTAAATGACTTTATACCCATTTTTCCGCCACAAATATCAATAAAAATGCTTACAGTATTTGTATGAATATAAAACATCGATAAAATATAAATCTTTCTAAAAAAATAACTGATTTTGGGGTTTGAATAAGGAATATTTTTTTATTCTTATAGTAAAAATATTGAAAGTTTATTTTTCATAACCATTTCTATGAAATCCATTTTTTAGCTATCACACTATTACCTATCAGTTTTAGTGAGTTTGTGTGGATCATATAAAGTAATATCTTGTATGTTTCAGTTCTCACAATTTAAAAAAAACAACAACAACCAAAAAATTAGAAGCAAATAAAAGAACGAAGTTTAAGCAAAACAGTTTACTGAGTTCACAAAACTTCAAGAAGAGTCGCTACTATATGAATTTATTAAATATAAGAGTGGGGAAAAGAAGGAAAAGTCGAGTTTACCCTAGGTGAAAAGCATTTCCTTATTAAACGATTATATGGAGCCACAAAGGAATGGAATCAATCAAGAAAGCTATTGCAAGTCTTATGAAAGATGTCTTTCACTCTAGAAAACATTTTACCAACGCCCATAAAAATATTTTTTTTTGTCTTCAAAATAATATTTGTACATGTTCCATGCCTGTATTATCCAATACATGATGTATATTGGATGACAATAAATAAATAAATTATATACAAGTCATTATCAAGATAAATAAAGCATTTCTATAAATCAGATTGAATAATTCCGAAGCATACTCAATTGTATTGGCAATAAAATGTAGATTCAAAGGAATATACAGCATTTTGATCAATCCCAGGCTATACTCGTGAATACTTGTTTACGAACAGACGGTTAAATATAGTACACATATCAATATTAGCCAAAAACATCATTCAAAGATATACACGTTTTAAGAACATATTTTCATTAAATGCCAACGTCTGTGTGTTTGTATGTGCGTTTCCTGGGAATCATAACCAAAACAATAAACGGATTTTACTGAATTTTTTTAAGTAGCTTTTTAAGGTTCCAGTAAGGGTTCTGGTGACATTTTTTTTGGCTTTCAAGGGCATGGCGACATTTAAATACTTCTAAAAACGAATTTTAACATATGAATATTTCATATGAAACAAAAAATAAGGACTCTACAATTGAAAGAATTATTCTTTCTGTAAGATGGTATGTATCTTTGCACATTTAAAAAAAAATAGATTCTAATATTTAGAGAGACAAAAAAAATATAAAATAAGGATTTCGACAATAACATGAAAGATGAGTGAACGATAGTTCAACATGATGTTATTTTTCTATATGCCTTATGATTTCTTTCTTTTTAAAACCAGAAAAGTTGAGAAATAATTTTAGATTGCTTGTTAAGGGCAACGCTTTGCAAACAAACTAAATCTCCTTATAAAAAAAGGGTGCAAAGATATAAACCAACACCAATATTCAACGAGACTCATTCTTAAAATTTTTAAGGATTTATTATTGGTTTATATTATGCAGAAGTAGTATTAATTAATTTTAATATCTTAATGTCCCGGAAACGCCGGCAAAATATACAATAGTTACTTTTAAATTAACAATACGCTCAAAAGATTAAAAAAAACTAAGCTCATCTGTAATATAGAAATACATTAAAAATAAAAAAAGCATCAAGAAAATCTTATCTAAAATGTGGTAAAAAAATACTTTAGCTAATACCTGAGGCCTATGAAGATTAGGTTTGTAATTGTATTAAAAATTCATAATTGTGTCTGTTCCCCATATTACAAACATTAATTAAATAGACACTTCTTTTCACAGTATCACAATTGTCCCTTTTTTGAATTTGCCGAAAGAAATATTACGTTGTTTTTATATTGACTATCCTTATTAACCATACCTATATAATTTCCCAATTTTGACCAACCCAAGAGTATATTGCTTATTGTAGTTTTTCTCATAAAAAACGTATCTACATATACTTCATTTTTCCCATTCCATTTTTTATAAGCAATGATGTTTTTTTATTCGAGCCTTCAACAATTAACTTTATTTGCTTTTATTTTTATTTTTTAGTAAATATTGAGTAGATCTTTTGGATGTTGTATGGAATATAATAAAAATTGGAATACTGTTTGTGGTTTATTCATTTACACAAATAATGATAATTGTTTTAATTATTAAATGTGTCTTGAGATTTTTATGTCTATTAAGCCATAGATGTAATTTTATACTTATTCCTAATCCTTCTTATTTTTGTCCAAGTTCTTAGAAAGTGTGTTCATTATGCTACAAATAAATATATGTATTTTGATATATTTCAAATATATATATAGTATATTTTATTGGAGTTATAAATATTATTATTAAATATTAATAAATGAAATTGTGCCGCTTCAAACCACTTTATGTATTGTTTCAAAGAGTACAACTTCATCCTAAAATAATGCATAAAATCTTATATGAAAACATCAAATATAAATTAAAATACTTATTTCTATAAATAGATGAAATAATCTGGTTTCTAACAATTAATTGTTCTTTGAAATTTTTATATAAATAGTGGCGCGTCTAACTTTTTGTAATAACCAATGGAAAAAGTATAGTTTATTTTCAGTTGTTTCCATTTATTTTCATACATTGGCTTGTGTATGATTTAAAGATGCTGACTCTAATTATTATGAACTAAAAAAAAAGGTAGTACCTAGGATTTTTTTTTTCTTAATTTGCATAGATAAATCAAGGACTTTAATTAAGTATTCAAAAATGAATAATATAACCAGTATGCTGACAAAAAGAAACTAAAAATAAACGTTGTAACCCTAAAAATTTGAGGAATGTTTGGAAGAAGAGCAGGTAAGCTGTTATGACGCTTCATTAAATTAGCAGCAAACAGCTGTAACATGAAGGAAATTAACACATGCATCATTCTGTAAGATATCAGTAGGAGTTACCCCGATTCGATACTCTACTCCTGGTCCAACAAAGACTTATACTCGTAAATCTTCAACAAATTCTTAGTATTATTCTTCGTTTTTCACTTACAAGTAATTACATTGTACCTATGTGATCTCGTTTAAGAATAAAAATATTATACCAGCTTTACAAAATTAAAAAAAAATATATATATTAAGGTAGCAATTTCAAAATGACACTCCTTCTCCTTTATTATATTATTTTCATCTTTACAAATATCCATTGATATTATTATATCTATTTTTCTATGATTATATCTAAATAATAAATCCACTCATAAAATTTTAAAAGTTGCAATAACAAAAATACAGAAGGCTAGTCCTATGTTGTTTTTTTTTCCTTTCTCTTTTGTCTGTCAAGATTGCAGGTTGATAAAAAACCTCGAGGTGGGCCAGGGTAAACCAATAAAAAAGGACAATGAACAATTCTAAAGTCATTGTCCCATCATTCATTTATTTTTAAAAGTTTAAACATAATTAAAAAATTCGTTGATAAATATTTTCATTGACATTCATTCTTTTTCAATGCAATAAAACCTTCATAATTTACATTATATATGCGTGTATAATGTATATTGTTGGAAGATAAAGCCATAGTTCATGTATGTTCAATTTATGTGAAATCACATATTTACACACTACATATATAAAACTGCCCATGTTTCCCATTTTCCAATTAAGCTTATGTAAATTTCAAATACACGTTACTTATTTCTTAAAGAGGTATTAAATAATAGGGTATGTCGTTTTGAGGGGGCTAGATAAATTGTTGCAAATTTTTTGATAGGAGTTTCAATCAAAGTTGTCTACGGATATACCTAAAAATAATTTTCATTAAATATAAACTCGAGGGAGTGGAGTTTCAGATGTACACTAATACAAATAAATATACAATTTTATAATTGTTTTTTTTTTTTAAATAATTTATTCTTTTTGTGAGGATGAAAAACCTGATTCACTCTATGCTACCGACAAGATCACTTTAAATATTTTTATACGGATGAATATATATATTAAATCAATTATGAGTACATTCCAGAAGATTGCCTTATGCCATACTTTCTATATCAAAATTGGAGACAACGACAGCAATAATTTAAATTCAAGTATTGTAATAATTCAATAATAGAGAAATAAAATTGCAATGCCAAGAATATATTGTTTGAGAGGGAGATGAGGGATATTGACTGAATCGATCACACTTGCTCGAATAAGTTTTCATGAAGGATGAAACAATCATTTGAGTTTTTCAGTATATTTATATATGTTTAGAGTAATTTTAGGTTTTAGGAGTTCTGGATTGGATGATATAAAAGCTCCTCTTCATGATGCCTATTACTTTCATCATTTAATTATGTTCTAACAGTACATAGTCGAAAAAAGAAAAAAATGTAATGATTGACTTAGCTCATAAAAGACGGAGAGTAACGCTGAGGATTTTTTGGGGAGTTATCTTTTATAATGCACAAGGTTAACGAGTGGTCCTACGTAAATACATTTTTTAGTATTTTTTATCTTATAATTTTCTTCAACTGTACCAAATTTCATTAAAAAATATTCATTAACATCGGAAATATAAGGTGTCCTGTTTTTTTTTGGAAAATATGCAATGAACTGTACCAAATTTGGGAATGCATCAATAATTTTATATTTTTAATAAACGGCGAAAATATAAGGATAACAAAACATGTACACAAGGTTTTTGCAAAACTTTTTTTCACTCTATATGAACACTTTCATCATCAATCACGTCTAGAGCCTAATGCCTTATCTATAAGATCCTTCAACGAATTCTTAAGTTTATTTTTTTAATAAGATGCAATATCATTTGAATATGTTTAAAATAATTGTCTTAAGTGATGTATGTCAAAGAATATAACAAATTACAATTCCTTATATTTCTTCAATTCAATTTACTATTTAAATTGAGAATCCAATTTCAACTTCATTGCTAATATAAAACTAATTATCATGAAAAGTCCTTTGTCAGTGTTTAACTCCATTAATTAATTTATATTGATATTTATATATATGTAGATATTTAATGAAAAAAATCACATCCCCACAAAAAGTTGTTCTACATTTCGTTTAATCATCTCATTGGGCTAATTACGGTATCTCTAGCAAGATAGTATGCTTGTTTGTCAATCCATGAGTATTTTCGAATATGAATAATCCATCATGTCAAATAATAATTAATTGATAACGAAGAAGTGGTTTTTCTATTAGAATCATTGTCGTGTTGGCTTATAATTTAATTTATTAAAAGTACTACAGCGGTAAAGAATCAAACTACATTCGAACCACAGATTTATTTTATGAATATAATGAATAGAAAAATATTTTACGGCAAAAAAATGCTCATTAATTTACTGTGTGGCATGTATATTGCATAGTATATGCCATATAGGTAAATTAATGGGCTTTTTTTAAACAGGTATTGTAACCTATTCATCATTTGATATTTTTAAATTCAATTATAATATACAGTTGTACATTTCATTTTAAATATCACTTTTTTTCGGTAAAGTGTCCAAAATGGTATTTTGACGAAATAGCATTTCGTCAAAATGTTTTTGGCCAAACGTTTCTTCGCCGCGTTAATGAGTTAAAAAAGCAAACCTATAATATTGTAACAAAATTTGTCTGTTTGTCGACATCTACTAACTCTGAGAGATTCCAAGTACTACTACTAATTATAGATAAGTCATGTCAATGTATCAAAATAAAATGATAATATCAATATTGTGCAGCCGTTAATTTAAAAGTTGTTTATTTATTGATTAAAGTATTAAAAAAGAAATTACACATTGTAATTGTAACAACTTGTACACAATCTAGGTATAAAAAACAGTCTCATCATTTATAAATAACTTAAATTACGAATTGCTTTATGTATACTTCATTTAAAAAACACAGTTTCATTTTATGAGCCACATTAAAATAAGAAAAGTTTGAATTCGTATACAAAATAATACAAACAAAAACATCTTCATTTACTTTACTGCTATTATGATACATAAAAAATGGATAAATCTTCCCTTAAAAGCATCTTTTTGTTATTAAATAGAAAGTAAAACAACGTCTCCTAAAATTATTATATTACAAAATGTGAAATGTATATAAAAATATGTAACAGGAATATGTCCAAATGAATATACTACCATATGTCCTTTGAAATCTGAATATTTACTAGTTCAATAATTAATTAAGATTGAATTTATTTATACTTCAATATATATTTAAGCATAAACACTTAGTTCCAAAAAAAAGTCGAGAGAATGACAATTGTACGTTATTGGTGAATTTCCTGGAGCACCTTCTCCATAGTGAGTAGGACAAGAAAATTATAGACGAAGAAATACTCTATCAAAGAGGCCAAACTGGACCCGGAATAGTTAACGGAAACAGCGCAGGCAAAAACCTTCAGGTGCATGTGGGTCCCTGTAAGAGATCTTAGGGCTATCCAAACACAGAGGCCCTCAAAACCACTGTCAGCCACCACTACCACAGCATGACAAAAGACTACATCTCCAGATGGTTCCACCCCTTCTACTAATGCCTGGAAGTAATAATTTCCGCTAAGGGCAGCTACATTAATGATAAAGAGAGCTCTGACTCACATCTATTTATAGTACTTACTTTTTTGAAATTATATTGTTCATAAATAAATTATATCTTGTTGAAGTTTAAAGTTCAAAGTGTTGAGATTTTAATGGACGACTCGTTATAAATAATTTTATTAAGCGTATCCTGAAGAAAAATAATATTTATTGAATCATCCGATACATGAATAGTTATTTGTTTTGTTTTCTTTCCTTTCTTTTTTGACTTAATGTTGATGTGGTCGAAATTGATTGTCATCGTAAAAAAAATTATAAGTTTTCAGGCTTTATAGATATTAAAGGTGCAATATTGTGAACAAGATCATTCTTTTAAATGGAATAAAGGTTCTATTTTTTTAAATCATAACTTATTGTACAAATTACATTAACTGAGTCAAATATGTCTATGAAAGAATGGGTTGTATGCAAGTATACAAACGTGGTCTAAAAGATACAAGCCATTTCTTCTGAATTTTTGTTTTTCAACATAATCTCCTTCCAACTTTATACACTTCTCCCTGCCATGCTCCTATACATTGTGTATAAAATGATAGGACATTGAATTCTTTATATGTGTGCAAATACTTTTGAAGTTTTATTATTGCATATTTGAAAAAAAATTAACTAATTGGAGATAATAGAAAGGGAGAGGCAACATACCTTTATTTTTTATTTTATTTAAAATCAGGCTGGAGAAGTAATGGTAAAGTGGGCTTGGTTTCACTCTAGAGGCAAGATAATGATAATATATATATTATCTTTTTTTTTGAAATGCAGTATTGTGCTTTTATTTATTTGAGTATTTTTTTTTTTAAGTTCAGTATATCTTTTTTAATTCAGATAACTATACAATTAGTTTAGTATATTAGTACAAAGAAAAACATGAAAATAGAGAAAATGCAAATGGGCTGAAGGCTTCAACTTAAATAAGTAGAACAAAGCAATAATAGTGGTCAACGCAAATTTTCTTACATGGATTTTATAAAATGAATCTAACTGCATTTTAGCTGTTAATTCCAAATCAGTTATTAGTTTTTAGCATAACTCATCAAGTATTTGAACAGCAGAGTAATAAAAAAATACTACAACACATAGCAAAAATCCTTAATTTACAAGAGCAAAATATTACATTATTTTTATTTGAAGTGGTTTTATTTATATATTGGCTGCTGATTTCAATGTGTCACTAGTTGCTGGTTATTAAATGAGGTTTTTAAACTATAGGTTGGTTAAATGGTTTTATTTTATTCTATTCTAACCTTGTGATCCTTGTCAGCTCTACTATCTCAGTAGCAAAGAAAACAAGGGTATTTTGTGTAGCCTCCTTGTTGATCCAAAAGGAAGTTCACCCTTTTTAAATCAACAAAGATTACCCACTGGCGATGGTAGTATTTCAAATGTTCAAGTATTATTTTGATGTTTCCATACTGGTCCTTCATGGAAATTGAGTGTCCAATAATGATACATCCATATATGTTAACATTGCAAAGTAAAACACTCTTTAAATTTGTTTTTGAGCTATCAATAAAGAGTCTCTACTCACTTGAATGATACTCAGATAATCCCACAGCCATAAGAAGCCCTTAAATGTTACTCCAGAATACAAAGTGATTTTCCGAATCAAAGAACTTCCTCAGTCTTTTACTATTTAATGTGAAAGTTTTGCCCAGACTAAGCATGTATCGCTCTTGCAGTCTGAAAGCCATCAACTCGACAGATTGTGTAGGCACATTCAAATATAGAAGCAGGTCATACAATTCAGGTTGACTATACCGAAAAGATTGACCAAACAATGAATCCAATGGTTTGTCATTTGCATCTGCATCTTCTTCAGCATCATCATTGACTGAATTATGTGCTTCCTCATCAATATCTGCTATCTAGGTGAAAATAATTAGAGGTATTTCCTCCGAATGAAGAACTGGGTGTATTGCAGATAAGAAGCTGGGTTATATTATGTATCGCTTGTTCCTTTTATTGAATCTTTTAATATTTACAAGGCAGAAGTAGAAATCATCTGGGGGGTTTGTTTGTTCCCTCCAAATCACCGGCACACCAATTTGAGCTAAGCATTTTTTACTTGACACCACGATCTCAGAGTTTCTGGACAAGTCGTGCATACTATATGAGGTGCCCATTTTTTGTCTTTGTGTCTAAGAGTTACTTTAAAATAAGCACTCTTAACGAAAAGAGTTATGTTCTGTCTTTGAGGTGATAAAGTGAAGCATCCACGATTATAGTAGAAAATATCTAGATCACTACAGCATTTTCTTCTCTGTAAGGATGTACAGATGGCTAGCTTATACAGTTTTACAGATTTGTTCGGATTTTGTGAACAGCTATTTTGGCGATTTTAAAAATGTTTAATAATCCCCAACGTTTACAAAATCCAAATGATAGCAACACAAGAAAGTGCATCCAATGAGAGCTACATTAGTATTGGTTGGATTAAATATATGATATTTTGATTGCTAAAGGAAAAAATATGACACACCGAGTTATATATTAAAACACGGTACTCGAGTCAAAGAGAAAGAAATGACATAATATTTATAAACTTAAAGAAATTGTAATTTAGCTTCGGAGTTTTTATTGGTGCGATTGATAAAAATGAGGTATTTTCTTCAGTTTTTAATATAACCCCTAATTTATTTTTAAAATTTGTAATTTTTAAAATTCTTTGAACGTAAATCAATTAAAAAATAGTTATGCTAATAAGCTAAAGTTGGGTCCATCAGTTAATAAATTTCTGCAGTTTGTTTTAATTGGGTAATTAAAACCAGATTAATTCGGTAATTAAGAACTTTGGGAATTCCCAAATAAATAATTACTAAATCAACTAATCATTTACAACTAAAAAATAGTTTGCTTTTCAATTTTGCATCTTTTTCAATGAAAAAACAATTCTTCTTTAGTACTATGTTAATTAAAGTTAGAAAAAAAGAAAAAAATAACAGGTTTATTTTTAAATACCGAAGTTCAGTGTGTAGTCAATGGGGACGTCACATATCTCTTATGATTTTCTTAACTAAATAAAACGAAACTTTTTTTATGAAACAGAAATAAAACTTTTCTATTTAATAAACTTGTTTTATTGTATGTTGGAAAAGAAAGTTATGCTGGCATTCATGGTATATTCATTCACTAAGTAAATGCCTACATTTGGTAGGTGTCCGGTACATTCAAAATAAACTATTTTGCCTTAAACCATTTTTCATTAAGACATTTGTCCTTCAAGCCATATTGCCTTAATTTTTATTTGGTCCTAATATACAAATAAATGAAGTTTATATGTCGTTATGGTCTTTTCTGCTTAAAATTGATGTTCTCTTTTAATTTTTAAATTAAAATGTGTAATGTTTATTACTATAAAAATCATTGAAGGTTTTTTTTTTTTGTTGAAATAATGAAAGGATTGGGGGTTTGCCTCATATTAAGTTTGTTCATCAATCGAAAGGTATTTTCCAACATGGATAATCCATCATGTTGAATGATAATTAATTGATAATGGAAAAGTGACTAGCGACTAGTGCTTCATTCCTTCGAATTTTTGTAGTTATTTTTTGTTCTTATTAGGAAATCGTATTTCCTATTCAGTATCTGGTTCAAATTCAAAACATAGTGAGATTTTAATGTTTTGTACTTACTACAATTTTGGGGCGTTATTACATGATTTTTTCAACAGAATGCATTAACATTAACTTGATCCAAAAAGAAACAATAACGACGTATAAATCTCATTCATTTATTTACTACAGTGAAATATCCTTGAGACAAAATGGCTTTAGAGCAAAATGGCTTATGGAAAAATAATTTAAGGTGAAAGTACATAGCACCGTTTTTTGAGCCCAATAAGGGAAGTTTTATCATCAATTTTTTAAATTTCATATTTTTCAAAATGGGAAGACAATATAATAATTAAGATTCGATATTGATCCATATCTTCAAGCTTTAAGGTATTGAATCTTCTACTTTCTCTTCAATAGGAAAAATAAAGAAATTTGTTTCAAGATATTACATTTTTATTCTATTTTTGTATTGAAAAAATCATTGATTTGATCAAATAAAATATACACCAGTTAATTTCAAATCCTTTGATCATAGTCAAGTTGGATCTCTTATGAATTTTAAAAAGTTTGAGATAATATGATTATTTGGAAAGGATATTAATGAAAATATCACAAAAACATGGAAATATGAGTAATATATATTTTTATAAAAAAAAATATTCTCACAAAAATTGATTCTATAAAATTAAGAAAGTATGGCATGCGAAGCTAAAAATGCCCCACCCCCTTTCATTTGATTGAAAATTACAAAAAAATAGTTCATAATGGATTTACTTAGACCCAAATGTTGTTTTATTCAAAAATGTTAAAATTTGAGCAAAAAAGGCTATAGCTATATTGAATAAAAATAATCATCAATACAATTAAATTTGACAAAAAAAAAAATAATAATGTTATCATTTTGCTAAAAATACTGTTTCTTGTGTTATAATTTTTCCTTATTTATAATGTTTTAAGTACCAAAAAGTAAATTTTTGACGTTTGATCTTTCTGTCACTATAGTTTTGTACAATTCCTTCCCAGAACTTTAATAAGTTAATTTTAAAAAATTAATTATTTATTTTATATTATGAAAAAATTAATAATTAACACTAAAACGATGAGGTTACAATTTTTGATACCCATTAGGGATTCAATGAAATATTGTAAGAAACTTCTTAATTATATTTGTTTAAAATTTTTAGAATTCTCGGAATTCATATTATTAAACACAAAAAGCAAGATTAAAAATTTGAAGTGGGTATCATATTTAATATCCAATCGTTTAAATAATGTTTTTGTCTTACGATTGTGTATAAAAAGTCTAAAGCAAGGTCAGACATCAATGGAAATAAATTGTGTACCTTCCTTATTTAAATATAAATGTAGATTGGACCGAACAAGCAAGTCTGATTAAATATTTTATTGTACAAGGATTTTCGGGGAAAAAATTATCCATTGAAGAAGCGAGACAATATCTTCAGTCTACATACATCGTACTTCAATTCTAAAGGTGATGATTGCAAATTGGAACAAGGTTAATGTAATATGTCCAACCAGCTCAATCAAGTTCTTCTAGTTACTAGTCCGAAGATTTTTACACGCCTGTTGGTGATAAATTTTGTTGAATACCATTATTAGTTTTGCAAGATCCCATATGTATAAATTGACAACTAATTGGTATATTTAACATTACAAGAAATTTCAGAATGGAATCAAATGACTCAACTCCCGCCTTCTAAGCATAACAAATCAAACAACTTATTATGAGAGTCAATGCATGTCGGCAAGGACAACAAAATCTAGGAAAAATAGGAATAAGAGAGAGTTTTTCCCGTTTTAGACAAGAAAATATTGTAAGGAAGTCAAAGGTCCTTCATCAGTTGCAAAACTTAACATCTTTACAGATACAAAAATTAAAAAATAAATTTGTATCATTTTTGATATCCACCGTCGTTGAAGGGGTTGTTACCATTCTTCATTCTAGTGCTAAAAAACTTTATTGAAATTCTAAGGAAACCATAGTTTTTAATCTCTTTAAAAAATTGTGGTAAAACATCCAAAAAAAAATTAAATATTATTTTAGAAAAAAATATATTGATTCGTAAATGTACATTACGTATAGTTCGTTTTTTGAAATATTATCTGCTTCTGTCAATATATGTTAAAAAATATGTTGACGTCTTTAGATAATATTTAATGTTTTATTTCTTCAATTTCCTTTTCTTTTGATTATTACATATTTGCAAAAAAATATGACTTATCAATTCTACAAATTTATTGTAGAAATTTATTTTAACAACCAAGTTACTCTTTAATATCTAAGTTGTTTGTAGTTCTTAAATTTAATGGATAATCTAATATGTATTAAATGCTTCGTCATCTTATCAAAATAGTAAATTTGCAAAACATTAATAAATTATGTGTTGACCCTTTCATGTAGCAATATAATCATTTTCATATTAGTGAATATTTATTACAGTTGTGAGAAAATATTTTTTCCCCTACTGCAGAGAAGAACATATAGTTAGCAAACTAAAAAATAGGACCAGCTGTTTAGAAAAAATGAGACCAAAAAAAAAAAAAAAATCATGATAATCCTTAAAATTTTTTTTAATATACTAAATACTTTTTTGAAATCTTTAGAGTTACAATTTTAGACAAACAACATAAACAATTTGGTTACGAAATCATAAATAGAAATTGATAGGCGTAGATTCGCTCCCCGATAATTTCTAGAGAAAGAAATATACTTTATTTATATAGATCTCAACCAAGATTTATTCGTCAGATGGAGTAAATGTAAAAATATAATGTTTACTCATACTTAATCATTCCAACTCCATCTGGCCAATTAAAGAAAAATTAAATATATAAAAATATTAAAAATGCATTCATACAATTCACAATAACAAAATTACCATTTTAATACTATAAAAAATCATATTACAACATTTAAATATTTGGCGTCGAAAAGATATTCAATTTCGATTAATTTTTCTCGTTTAAATTAAATTTTTTTTATAGAGTATATAATTAATATTGATGTCGAAATAATGCAAAAAAATATATGCTAAATATACAACTAAATAACTCAAAAATCAAGAAAAGGCCAAAAATGCAAATAAATGAGGTGAAATAGTATGTATTCTGGTAAAAAAATAAATATATATTATTAAAAAATTTTAATCAAGCAGGTCCTTGTTTCGTTGAATTATCATCTGGTACGGCTAGGCATGGTCTTCTCAGAGTACTCTTCAAGAATTCTTTGAACTCCCTGTTGTTGATCTGGTCAAGGAGGAGATTAGCAGAGGCCAAGCCATTCACTAGGTAAGGATAGAAGACGCAATTGCTATTATCTTTGGAGGGGATGGCGTTGAGCACCTTTGGTGTTGCTTTGTCTCCCTTATTGTTTAAATCTACATTCTTTTTGTGCCTGGTGCACTATCCATTCTGTTCTAGGACACACTTCCTGATTGTACTAAAGTTACAAGGCAAATACTTAGTTTCAGGCAAAACAGTCCAAATCTTGATGACACCAAGCTCATTAATGATCACTGAGGGATTCAATATCTTAGGCATGGTCAATTTAAAAAGATGGTCTTTTACTTCGAACGAATATATTTATAGAGAAAAAACAGATTGTTAAAAATTTAAATAGTTTTGGTGGCAATGTGGTATAATATATTTTTGAATATCTCAGTACTTTTCCTTTATAATAATAAAATAGAATCATCCTTCCCCCTTCTCTTCCTTCTCCAATATTCACACTCAATCCTCCCTTTATTCTAAAACTGAATATTTTAACCTAAAAATGACAGCACCAATTGAAGGGATCATGAAGACAAGCTGGGTGAGTCCCACACAGAAGTGAAGCCAAACTTTGTCCTCCACTACTATCAACATGGGTACCATTAAGAAAAAGTAAACATAAATATGAGATAATGTATCCTTATTATATAATGAACCCTTTTTATCCTCTTGACTAACTCGATTTTATGTAGAAAGTGAGGATGTTGCGAATCTATACTTAAGCCACTTCTTGTAAGAATCTTTTAAAGGTTTTTTTTCCCCCAAAATTACAATTTTTTTTACTTTTTTCATATCTCTTTCCAGGTACAGTCTCTTCTTTCTTTTCCAAAAAGAAAGAGTAGAAGGGTGTTACACAGCCTGGCTGTTGGGAAACTTTTATCTTATTAATGTACTAGAGACAATTTTTTAGTTCAAGATATGCCGGAGTTGGAGGGTATGAATGCTTCTTTTTGAATCTGGAACAGGGGTTTGACCGTCAACAAAATTATGATATTACTCAAAACGATTTTATTTGAATGGAGCAGCCCAGTAGACGTTACTCTTTGGTTTTTGGAAATAGTAATCCAGACTTCTTAGACGATTGTTTAATTTAATGAGTTCATCAGGCCCCAAAAGTGGTAGAACGTAGTCTATAATTGATCCCCATGATGAACACATATATATCTATTACTTTCCACATACATTCACGGTTCTGAAAACTTGCAGTTGACCGCAAAGATCCACTCATAAAATTTGTATTCGATAGTCAACTAAAATACAAATCGAATTATCTCAGTCAAGAAACGTCTACCTTGTGGCTTCTACGTTGGTTTAAAGACCAATAACTAAAACAAACATAAACAGTGATCTTGTTGTACATGAACACGCTCGTAATAATTCATTAATACGACTACAGTATTATTTCTGAATGATTTTTTTAATATGATTTATATCAGGAAACACGATATACAGTGACCCCTCTATACACGTTTGATGTTCTAGGCACATGACTGCAATATTTCATTATTACGGTCATCATAGCTATTTCTGAGATCAACATATGTTTATGATATCTATATTGAAGCACAATATAAAGTACGCCATGTGACTCAATTTCATTTATTCATGTTTATAGACACAGACAAACAAACTTTGCTTTATTTAAATATATATATATATATATATAATAGGGAAAACAAATTAAAATGGGACTTAAAAGGAAACATAATAGTTCCTTCTAATTTATTGGTGATAGATCGGAAGATGACATTGCAAATAAAAAGTATCAGTCTGGCTTAATGTGAGCAGGAGTTACTAAAGGATTATTGGGAATAAAACTTTGAGGGCTTGCTAAAAGTATTTGAGAGTAAGAGATAAATTACCCAATTAAACAAAACAAAAACACAGTAAAGCCAAAATCATCTTTGAATGTGTAAGAGGAGTCAAAAGTTATTTTATTATAATCTTTCTAAACTCTTAAAGGTTTAGAAGACCCCGTAGAGTAAAGAAAGCTGGTGTGTGCTATCTCTACTATAGAAGAAACAAGATAAATTAAATAATGAAGAGCATTGTAGCATTCCCCTTCCGGCTTGTAGTTACGGGCCTGACTACGTTTCAAAGATAAGCTATTCAATATGGGTAATTGTAGGCAGATTCAACAAATTATAACCTACAAAATGAGAAGAAGAAAAATAAATGATGAATCATTAATTTTTTTAATGAAATTAATAAAATGATTTCAACTTTTTAGGATGATCAATATATTAATGTTATATTATTTGACCGATTGATGAAATTTAGCCATGAATAAGCATTTATTGACATATTATAAAATTCATGTAACCCAAGTTAGACTACTCGTTTATGAATAATGAGTGAAATATAGCCTTTGCGTTATCTTATCCAAAACTACAACGTTGGTCAATTGGAGAACTCAACCCTTTTTATCAATTGTTTTAGATTATTTTATGAATCGGCCAATAAATAAAAAATATCCTTGTAAATAAAAATTCTTTGTTTTTAAATCTACAACTTCTATTTTAAAATGACTTGTAAACTTGAACCTCTATTAAGTGAATTAACTTTGGTATAACAATCATTTATTGAGAATTCATCTCAAGACGTTTCTTATGAAAGAAGAAGTTATAAAGTAATCCCTGCTATAGTGTCCACAATTTTAAGACGTTCTCCAAATACTTATCAATACTAAGTAGAAAGTCAAAAATCAAGTGTTATGTGCTATCTTTAGAATGGGAGATGCTAGTAAAGGAATGTATATATTCAATAGAGATTAGGACCCATCATATGTATATTGTTTCTGACTCTGTTATATAACCATCTTTTATAAGCAAAACAGCAATACGACACTATTATTCTATATTGCTCAAGAAAATTAGAGTATAACGATAAATTGTGCAAACTATTTTGAAATTAGCTACGATTTCTGTATGACTGTTAAAAAAGTGTAATCAATCCCCTACGCTGAACCCTTTTTTTGAATATCTGAAACGAAGATAATTTAAAAAAAACAAAACATTTCACCATTAATCGGAGCATAATTAGTAAATGATTGTTTTTATCGTCAATTATCTGGTACCCTGAAAGTTGGACGTAAATTTTATAAAAACAAACGTGAAGAATATCCTTTTTGATGTGTAATGGAGACTACTAATAAAGTCTTTTGGCATTGTCATCTTTCAAAAATAGCATCCACAAATATTTTTTCATTTTTAAATAATTTTTTCGGCTGCAAACTCTAAAGTGATTACTTTTGGAACTTTTTTAGCAGGAAACACAGTCAAAAAGGTATTCTATTCTTACAAAGATACACCATATTTTGTCCTGCCCTAAGGTTGAGAAGAAAAAAAGACACTGGAGGAGTTTTAAACATTATAAAGATGTACACAATTGTTTTAAAATATTTGTTATAACAGAAATTTTCATTATGACATAAGGGTATTGTACCTCTTTCTTATTGCATTTGCATGTTTTTTAATTATATTTTAATTGGTCAGGTGGAGTTGCAATGATTAAGTTTAGTAAACATTAAAGTATTATAAAGACTCAATCTGACCTAAGAATCTTCTTTGAAGTCCATATATGTACATAATGTATATTATTTTCTTCAGGAACGACAGGGTACGAACCTATTTTAGATAGATCTAAGATTTTAATTTGTAAGCAAGCTTTTATAAATTTTCCTAAAATTGTTCCAGGCTTATATTTGTATTTTTCAACAAAATATCATCTATTTTTATAAAAAAATATTCTAATGCATTCTTTGAAGTTGCTGCAAATGGCACTTATAGTAGCAACACGATTGAGTCTTCTTGAAAACTGGAAAATCAGAATCAGATCATTTTGGAGAGGAATTCATGATGGAAAAAAAGTAGAGCCAAACTTCTGCATTTGTATCTTTTTTTCTCGAGGTCATGCAAAGAAAGTGTTCAGATATTCAACAACACAATCCAAGTCTTTGTATATTATACATCCTTTAATCATTATTCGATGAAAAATGTTATTAAGCGATTGTGCAATTTGGACTTTCACTAAGGAAAAAAGGAGATACCTCGGAAACCAAAGCAATTTACTTTGCGCTGTTAAATGCAAAAGCCCTTATTGTTAGCAGGCTGACGTTGTATGATCCAATAAATTCCAAAAATAGGAACTGATCTATGGTGCACATTAGCGAAAAAAGTCAAGTATCTTCCATCTATAGCTTCGAACAAGGGAATAGTTTGTTAAAAAATTATAAATTTTTTTTAGAAAAAGCTTTAAATATTTTTTTTTTTAATCATGTCACTTTTATGTGTTTGATTTAGTGTTCATTTTACTTTTTGGTTTTGCTTGTATATTTATAATAGCTCTACTCTTGGGCCCTAATTTTTACCCATAATATATTTGTAGTAGTAACAGGAAATGTAATAAACAAAAAACAAGTAGCGAAAATTCATTGTCAAAATTAAAGAGTTATAAAACTGATTATTTTGATGGGAAGTCCCATATCGGGGCCTACTTAATTTTCATCGATGAATTGAAGCGTTCTATTTATAGTTAACACTCTTTGATATATCCTTTTATCTCAGGTATTATAATATAAAGCGTATAATTAGAGAAGAAGGTCTATAAAATATTAAGACTTACGCCTTATTTTGTAAAATATTCAGTTGACATTTCTCCTTTCCCCGATTTTTGATCTTTTTTTATGTATTAACTGATTGCACATATACTACATCAAGGGCAACATATATCATAGTTAGAGTTTCATAAAAGATGCAGTGTCATTATGTTGAAACAACATGCAGCTGAAAAATGACATTTTACCATTAATTATTTGATTAATGTTTTGGAAAACATCAGCTTAGCTGTCATTCCATTAATTAGCCTCATATGCCGCTGTGAGAGACAGGAAACCAACACAAATCCCACGGTGTATCTAAAAAGGTCATTGACATGAAATAATCTGATTTTAATCCTCGATTCTACGCTTTTTCCATCAAAAATTGCCACTTAAAACTCTTTATCAAATCATTAGTGTTACTTTCACGATTCTTAGCTAGAAATTATTTCAGAGGGAAAGTATTTTTTTTTTTTTTTGACCAGCCCTGTTAGACAGTCCCTAATCTTAATTTAATTTCAACCACTGGTTATAAGAGATTGTCAAATTCATAAAAATTAACAGTATAAAGGGCAGAATCAACCATAATATTTTGATGCGTGGTTTTTTCTATCAACATTTGATCTCTTGATAATATATATTTAAATTTTTCTAATTAATAAAAGTTAAGTATTTTTGCAAAATAATGCATACATATATTAATAACGGTAGCATCCCGTATTATCCATCTTGTTAGTCGTTGACAAATATACAAACTTTGCTTTATTAATATATGCAAAAGATAACTCCCCAAGAAATCATAAGTGTTACTCAAGGGATTTCATGAGCCCACGCACTTGGGATTAATTTATACTTAGATGTTTTCCTTCCAAATATTAAAAAGTATGGATACCAGCTTTAAAAAAAGTTTAAGAAACCTTGTTCAAATTTCCAACTAGAACCAAAAACTGCACTTGTTTAGATAATATTTTTTACAACTGAAGTAATTTTAATTATGTATTTTTTAATTAACTCAGATTAAATTTTTGTTTCAACAAAACATGCCTAGTTAAAGTATTGAGAATTGTATAGCTATATATAATTAATTATTGTTGATGTTTGTATATGATCGTACATATATGAACGTAATATGTCTGAATAAGTTGATTAATTGTAATATTTCTTTATTATTAGGGATATTTTTTAATTACAATTCTGTAAAAAATATACATTAACTTCATGATTTTTGAAGCCTTAATGAAGTTTTTTATTTTCTTGTTAGTCATGGATTATATATTATTTTTCTTAATAAAAATTAGTTTTTTTAATTTCAATTAGGAAGTAAATTCTTCTTTACGTACAATAAATGTTTTCACATATAACTATATTTGAGTGCACACAAGGGTTAAACCCTCAAGAAACCCGTTTTCCCTGGATTTTTTAAGGTTATATTGTTACTAGAAATTCCCAGTAAATCTTGCTTTTATTTATTCTTAACCCATTACTTCTTTATGTCCTTCACATTCAGTTTTTAAGGGTGATTATGTAGCATTATATATGTACATATATAATGCAATATGAAGTAAGAAAAGCATATGGAATCAAGCAAAGGATGGATAAAAAAGTTTAAGAATATTTTTGTTTTTATTCGAAATCTGTAACTCATACTAGTTTCGCAAAAGATGTTGATACTGCGATTTAATTTTCCAAAATGTATTGATCCAGATCACTCTAACAATTAAATAAAGGTAATATTTTTCCAATTTTTATGAGTTGACATAAACACCAACCAGATTTGGTGTTTTTTTGGATTGATTTTTACAAATAATTTTTAAGCTATAATTTACAAATACTTTTTATATATTTGTATATCACGGAAATAGTTTCGATTGAATTTTATTTCTTGCATCAAGTATCTACACTCAAAAATAACTTACTTTTAATTTAGTTACATGAAATAGGCGCTGTAAAAAGTTTATGTCATCTGAAAATCCAAATGTTTTATGCAAAAACTTTTGTAAACATTTAATAAAGAAACTCCTTAATACTCCCAAAACAAAAAATTGTATGGAAAAAATCAGACTCACGGCAGTGATGGAGGAGGCCAAAAGGCAAAGTTTAGTGGATCTTGCCTACGCCCAAGTGTACAAAAGGTATTGCAGAGGTGATAGCACAGCGGGTCTTAGTAAATTTGAATAAGATGTAATGCCCTAAAAATGGATAGCTATAATCTATAGGATTTTTGGCCAATATCAATGTGGCCTCCATACTGAACAGATTGTTCACCATTTAACTGTAAAATATGGGGCCTTGTGGACGATCCCAATCACTGCTGTGGAGAGGGATTGGATCAATATACCAAATAACTTCAATCCTCATATGAAGACTATGATTGATGCTGGATAATCACATTTTGAATAGAAAATATTTTTAAAGTTTAGTTCATAAATTTCAAAAGGTATTAAAGTGATCAAACTTGTTTTGCACAAATGACGTGTTTTTCAAAGTTTCTTGGATTTAGTATAACAATTCTGCTCGTGTACACTGTATATATAGGCAAACTTTGTTTTATTAATATAGATAACTACAAACATGTACATATCTCTTCAATGTAACAGGCGTTTTTTGGAACTTTGTTAGTAAATTTACTATGTTACTAGCTTTCAATTTATTATATCTTCTTAAAATATAAAACTAAATTTATAAAAGAAATCTTGATATTTCCAGGAAAATGAGACATTTTAGTACATCCATACAAATATATTATGTACACATAGATTATTTTTTATACTTGAAACTCATTTCCATGATGTGTTTCTTTTAGACTTAACTATGTGTGTACAATATTGGATGTACATTAGGGTGGCTGTTAAAAGCAAATATTGTACTTGTATTTGCCTCAGCGTTTCATTTTGCTCCCATCATAATAAAACTTTACTTTGTTACATATTTTGACTTCTATCAAATTTAATAATGACCCTGCCTTCTCTTCTTATTAGTTTTTTTTTCCTACATAAAGCAAAATTAGTTGGGAAAAGATAAAAAAACCGGTTTGAATTTATCATAATAAGAAACAATATGATTAATATTTAACATAAAAGTTAAACATCCCAAATTAATCAAAATCCCCTAATTTAATGTTTTTCCAGGAAAAAAAAGAATTACAAAGTACTTCAAGTAAAGGAAACCCCATTTTAAGCATGACAAAATAAGTGAGAAGATAAGATTATGCTGTTATATATAAATGAAGACAAAAGTTCCCAGGGTGAAAATTCTGGGGGTAAACCTTCCAGGGAATAATGATTTCCCTAGAGGTACCGTTTCAATTTATTCTACGTTTCATTTGTGTTTAAGAAAACTTAAAATCAGCAAATATTAAAAAATGAACAACTTTAGGGAACAGTTGAAGAGACAAGGACAACCACATCTGAATGAAGACCAGATTTTCACTATAAGAAACGGTCGGAAGTTGTAAAATAAAACATTTACTTTTGAAGGCTCTGTTAATGAACATACTTTTTTCCGTATTTAAATTTTACTGTAAATATAAACACAGTCTACATAGACTCAAAACTACGTTATTAAAACTTTGATTATGATCCTAACTTTTTAACCCCCATTTTTTACTCCTAAAAATACATGCATTTGCTACTTTTGAAATAATTCACCAGCAACTTCATAATTATATTTATATTTAAATGAAACTTAAATGTATATAATATATGTAAGCATTTAAATATTTATTTATTTTGAAATATATATATTTTTTAAAAGATGTTTCCTAAAAGTAAGAAAAAAATTGAATAATTTCTATGTTAAAAAAGACATATTTACCTCAGTTTGAATGTATGTATGCACATATAATTATGCATTTATTGCAAGGCACTAACAAAGCATTCGTTGTTGGTGAAGTAAATATATCTTTGAAAGGCTATACATGTTTGTCACGAAAAATAGTAAATTGAAAAATATGATTTATGTCAGTTTGTATACAAATATATCACTTGCATGAATCCCATTGAAGTATGGTTAAAAAATGGACTTTGATTAACAATGGCAGCATTATTTAAAGCCTCATATTTTGGTTTGTATTAGTGATCTACTGAAATGGATTTGTAGATGTGGATACCAAATATAATTTGAAAGAAAAGGGGAATGGATTTCCTCTATCTATTTAACCAAGAATTTTTTCGATTTCTACAAGCTCAGGCCTATGGTACATTATTGTCTATGGCTGTTTATTGTTTCTTTGTTTATTTCAATTTAGTAAGTACATTGTTATCATTATTAAACAATAAGTGTTAAAAAATTGAAGATCAAGAAAGAATTTGAATCCATTATATTTCACCGATTTCTAAGGATCGACAATGGTATTATTCCTATTAAGACCAGAAATTTTTTCATCATGAGTCAATATATTTCATTCTTCCACCAAATGGCCGATGGGAACCTACATCCGAGTCATCACTCAAAAAAGGATTGAACGTTTTAAATTTGATTTCTTGTCCTTTGCTCAGCAAGTCATCAGGCATTTCTTCGGGAAGGAGCATGTCATAATACTCCCAAGAATAGTATACAGGATATAAATTTATGCTTCTTTATTTATCATCCTTTTCTTTTTATTTTAAATCCCATTTTCTTTAGTATTCCTTGAATTAGCCCACTATCCGAAAACGTATCATATGTATATATTAGTGCTAAAAATTGGCATTAAAATTTATTGGTTTTAAACGGATATAGTTAAATATCAGTTAGTCCACTAAAAAAATAAATATTTCATGGAATAATTTTTCCTTTGAAGCACTTTGTGTTGCATATATGCAACATATTAAAAACGCCTTTTTATTTATTATATAAAATATTTAACAAAAATGTGTCCAATAAACACATGGTTGATCAACAAATGGTTATATACGATATTATATGTTTTTTTATTGTCAAAATAATATACTAATTGTAATATTCTAAACAATCTTGAGCTCAACATTTTACTATTGAATTTCTATTTTTTTAAATTTCTTTTGTTGGTTTTAATTACATACAATCACTTCAATTGTGTGTTGTTGTTTTTTTTTGTTTTTTTTTAAATGAAAACAACTTTTTTTCAAATTTTATTGGATGTTCATACCTATTATTAATTTTCAGATAACAACATATAACCCTACTTGATGTACCAATTTATTTTATTGATATTAACATTCTGTATTTTGAATGGATTCTTTTATGTTGTTGTATATCCCAAAGTTTATATACTATTTAAAATAAAACAGTCAAAAATAACGTGGGTTTTTGTTTTATTTAGGCCACCAAGATTCAAATATTACAATTGTTGGGTAAATTATATTAGTTTGCTCGCACGTCCTACAATATCTGTCTATCTTGAAATTGGAAACAACGACAGTGGATAGTTGGAATTCAATTATTTCAATCTTTTAATAACAACGAAAAACCTATTACTAAAGTAGGAAGAGATGGGCCTTGACTTTTTCGAGATATTCGAACAATTAGCACTTTGGAGGATCATGAAATTAAGTGAAAGGTCTCATTACGTGGTGTAGATTGTGAGTTTGTCTGTTATGAATAATGAGGTGATGTTTCTGAAGAAACAACTAAGTGTAGCGATTAGAAAAGGAAACCCAGTTGATGTGTATCCTATTTTTTATTTACATTATCATTTTTATTTTTTATTAGTTTAAAAAGGGTAAGTTATTAATTTTGAGTTGGTAAAATTTCAAATATATGCATTTAGTTTATTAATATGATAAATCCGTTTGCACTCTAGTAAAAAAAAGCTCCTGCCAAAAGAAGAAAAGAAGATATCGTTCCATATTCATTTCAGTGTTCCTGACTCACCCCTTCCTTTTAGAAAATTCCGTTTGATCTTTTTGTGCATTATTTAATATTTGTGGATATGTTAACATCTCCCTCTAAAAGAAAAAATTTTGCCTATCGTTAGTATGAATTGATTTATAGTGCGTAATAAAATTAATTCATATTAATGAATATCAATTTAATATAATATTTCATGTACTAATGTTATTTTAAATGTAGAAGGTTCTCCTTTTTATTGCAGTAATTCATTTTCTCCCTCCAAAATCAAAAAAAGGCAGCTGACATTAAGAAGGATCTTAATTCAGACCTATACCATATGCCTCCCTCCCACCTTCTCTTTCGGCTCTTACAAAAAGACAATTTCTCCTAAAGAAGCACTCCGGGAGAGAGAGGGGACTCGGAGTCGATCTGCGGACTGACAAGATCACATCTCATTATGTAAAGCACTACAACTGTTTATCCTATCTACCATGAACTATTATAGTATAATTACAGGATGAACATAATAGGAGGTATTGAGAGGAACTTCATTGTCATCATATCCATTAACTCCTGAAATAAAAATTTACTATAAACTTACAAAAATAGAAGTTTACCGTAGTCCTCCATACAAAATTGTATTTGAATCTACTGCAAAATTGCAAAACATGATTGCACGTTTGAATACGCCCATAATTGAGTACTTCCGTCCCAAAAAATATTTCTAAATTACGACAAGGACTAGGAATGTATGCTCATAATTTCAAATTGGTACATAATTTTTTTGAAAAGCAAGACCATTTACAGTCACTTTCCGATGAAAAAAGAAGGCTTTGAAGTATTTCATGAAATAAAAAAAGAAGTTGCAAATTCAATACTTGCTGCAGTAGATTTAAAAGAGTTATTGACAGTCGAGACAAATGTTTCAGAATTTGCAATTGGAGCGGCTCTAAATCAAAAAGGAAGACATGTATCCTATATTCACGAACTTTCAATAAAAGTGAAATTAGACATTTATCCATTGCAAAAGAATCCTCTGCTATCGTAGAGGCTATTTGTATTAGGCGTTATTTCCTGATGGGAGAAAACTTTATGGTAATCACTAATCAAGAAGCAGTCTCTTTTATGTTCAAAGCAAAACGCTCAAGTAGAATAAAAAATGATAAATTCTTTGTTAGTCAATCGAACTTTTGTGTTTTTATATGATATTACATATAGATCAGGCCAGAAAAATGCTACAGCAGACTTACGTTCCAGAATATGTGCTTCAACTCAAACGATTGATGACCACAAAATCTTTTGTGAAAGTTTAGTAATCAAAGAAATTAAACCAATCTTTTATATAGGTCATAGTTTGACTTTAGTCAAGCAACTCAACTTATAGAGCAGATCGGAATTGACTTTAAGGGTCCGTTTCTTATTTCCGTATCGTCAAACAGACACATTTTGACAATCAAAGATGAAACTTCACACTTCCCATTTGCTTTTCCATATCGAGACATGCCATCATCTCCGGTAATTAATTGTCTTATAGATTTTTTTTTTTTGTTTGGAATGCGGTTCTACATTCATTATGACCATGGAGAATCGTTCATGTCTGAAGAGTTAAAACTATTTTCACCAGAAAATTTGATTGGTATACAGATTATAAATAAAAATTATGTATATGTCGCTATGGAGGCAAGAAGAGGTATCATAAGCAATTTATTATGCGCCTGGAGGGCCACCTCAGATATCATGAAGGCCTTAAACGTCAGCAAGGCCACTGTCTGTTGGTTCTAAAATCCTTTGGTTGATGGGGAAAACCTTAAGGACAGCCCCAAGAGTGGAAGACCCACCAAAGTGAAGCCTGTAGACATCATGGATGCCTTTATGGTTAACCTAACGATGAAAATATCAGAGTACGCCAAGAAGAAGGTGCATCGGTCTACTGTGGGCAAGCCCACACGAAAGGCTGGAGGAAGGTCATTTAATAGAATTGAGAGGCCAGTCCTGTCCCAACGTCAAAAAGAACTCTGCCTTCCACGATGTCAACAACTTCCGAATTATCTATAGCACAACAGCAACCGAGTAATTTCACCTTTAATTAAAAGACCTTTACCGTTGACCCCTACAACAAGCAAAACGATCAGGTGGTGTGTTTTGGCAAAGCTGGCAACAACACCAGGACAGTCACCAAGACCAAAAATCCTCCCACTGTGATGATTTTGGCAGTTAAGGCATCAATAGGAGAAAACACGCCTCTCATTTAGTATCCTGTTGGATACCGGTGAACTGCAGCCGACTACTTGATGATGTTGAAGGAAAATGTGGTCACATAGATAACCAAGACCATGAATAAGTCCAATAAGGCCATTTACGTATTTTAGCAGAACAGGTCCCAGCCCAATAATACTAATATTGTATAAGAAGGGATGGACAGTAACATAAATTTCTAGTTTAGGAAAGATCTGAGTTCACTGGATTACTCCATTTGATGGAAAATTGAGAAATATCCTTGCAAAATCCTCCACCCGAAAATTGATTCCCTAAAGACCTCCGTTAACCATCACTGGAAGATCATGAAATAGGACAACGTTGACAATGTGTGCAAGATGTACTGTAGGCGTTTGGAGGCGGTCAATGAGGCTGATGGTGGTAAGATTCATAATAAATGTGCATTGTTATAGCAACAAATATTATAAAATAAAATTTTCTAGTTACATCATCCTGTTCAATAATGAGTCCCTTGTGTACTTAGAGACATATCTCACTACTTTTTTACACCTGGGTTGCTGTCATTTTTTTTTCAGCAGAAACGTTGTTGTATCAACAAATTTTAGCAAAGTTTTGGGGATCAAGGCAATATACAGTGCTTTACTTTTCCTAAAAAAGCGGCCCAAACTTTATAAATTGATATTGTATATTGATTTCTACCATTCATGTTTTAATTTAAGTTTTATATATCTTATTTATTACAAACATATACGATTTAACTTATTTCATTCGATTTTTATAAGATTTATTTTGAAAATAATTGAAATATAATTTATTTGTTGATATTGGACAAATAAAAAACACATAAATTTAATTTAGTTTAATATAAAATATTTAATATAATCTTCATCAGATCCATCATTTACTGTATCAATATACAGTAATAATTTAGTATCTGCCGATATCTCATGTATATTTTTTTAATAATTTATTAAGGTGTCACTGTTCATCAGAAGATGTTGAATCTGATTATGACCAGTGTGTTCTTGATGATTTCCTTGAGTTATTAAGTTGGCATTAATAGTTACATTATTTAATGCTTCTTAGCTTACTCAGAATATTGTTTAATTGTAAAAACATGTGACTCAATTACTTGTTTTCCATGAATTATGCGGTACACTCTCAAGCAAACCCTTTATTTTGGAAAAGAACAGAAAAATGGGGAGATTTTATTTTATTCTATACTTTTCATTAATTATGTAACTAACAAACCTCAGTTTTTTTTTTTTTTGTGTGTTTTTTTTTTATTTAATCCATAAAATCCATCATTAATTATTTTTTTTAATTAAATTGTTTCATCTAATTATATATAACTTCCTCTTTAATTATTTTTTTTTTGTAGCAGGTTAATAATGTTACGGAATTTAAAAAAAAGGGACCCCCGGGTCTTTTAAAAACCATTGTGGTAATTATTGGTGATAATGATAAGAATGAAGAACATGAAAATTGTGAATAATTTGTGGACTAAGACTAGATGAAAGTTCATAATTTCTTAATTTTAATATTTAAAAAGTAATAATTAAATTTCAATCTAATTATTGTTGAGTAACAATACTTTGATATTTCCAAAACAATTTTTCGGGAAATGAGAAATCTTAATATGAACTACTTTATAGATAAATTTATAAAATATCTCCATATAAATCAGTTATATTATTTTTTAAATATAACTTGTAATACCCCCAAAACATTGTGTTTCCAACCCCATGTTTGAAGGAGAGAGTGGTGTCCTTGGGATTATATTCAGTATTTTCTTTTTTTAAATACTCTTTTTTTTGTTCATATACTGTCTTTCACTCTTAAAATAAACCTACAGTTAAAATTATAACCTGTTTTTTTTCTTTCTTTCAATTTATATATTGATGATTATCCTACTAGCAAATTTTTAGTAAAATGAATGTGAACATTGTTGCTAATATAGCGGTGAGTATAGGACACATATTTCAACATGTTAAGATACAATATAAATACATTAAATATATACACACACATGTGTTATCTAATGTTCTTATAAAGGACACTAGCCAATGCATTTATCTAAGATTATATTCAATTGTGTTCTTATAGTTAATCCCATTTGCTTTCTCAATCTTTTTGTATGTTTGTCAGGTCTATAAATAAAGTTATATCCCACTAAAGAATACACATTATTATTTATATAATAAACATTTATGAAGGAACTATTTAAAAGGATATTATAGTATTTACATTTCATCACGTCTTTAACTCAGTTTGATTTAGATATGCTTATGTTTTTTAGGATCTCCTGTTAAATTGGGGCCACTTCATCTATTATACGTGTACATGCATAAAATTTCATTGATCTTGTACATTGTAATCTTCAAATCTCAGCTACTATCCTTAACAAAATAAAGACGCTCTGTAATATATTTTTATGGGATAATTTTGGAGGTTTAAAGATTAAAATTTGCACCTTTCTTAGAACTAAGTTGTCTACAAGGTCATTTAAAAATTATGTACAAACAGAGTGGGGACCCAAAACTTAGAGAATGATGACGTCATTGCAAAAAACGTACTAACCAATTTATGAACGTTTAAATAGGAAATTTAGCTTTACTTTGTATACAATAAGTCTTCCTTTATAAGCAATAACAGCCTCGACACGCGAGCGAAAAGATTGGCAGCTCTTTATGATGAAGTTCGTATGCATAACGTATCAAGCTGTCATGTTGGTACCTCAGCAAATCCAAATTTTGGCAGATATTCTTCTCCAAGAGGCCCAATACTGCAAAGTCCAGGGGGTTGATGTCAAGGCTAGAGGAGGGACACATGGAAGCCTGTCAGAAGTAAGTTATATTTTTTTAGTAGAAATTTTAGTTCTCCCTTGGCTGTGTGGGGGCGGGCAGTTCTTAACGACATTATTGATGTTGTAGGTGGTATGGAAGGAAATGTAAAAGGTATCTGCAGCCTTTTTGGGACTAAAACCGACGTGGAGGATATTGCAAATGTGTTTTCTTTTTTTAGTTTTTGCTCTGAAATTCTTATAATGAACAATTACGGAAATAAAATAGTAATTAAATGCTACTGCAAGCATTGGTTACCCATAGAGTATATAAAGATATATTCATAATACATGTGATAACCTACCTTATGTTAGCTCTAAAATATTTTCATCTAGAATGGACTATAATATTTTTAATTTATGTCAGGGAATTTATCAAGCGACTGGAAAAATCCAGAAAATAAGAATAATTATAGAAGCTGTGTGAATTAATACTTAGTATGTCTGAAAAAAAATTCAAGCAGTGATACGGTTAATTTCCTTCATTGAATTGGACCTGGAACTATTGTGTTATATATACAGAAAAATAACGATTTACATTTAAACTATTTTGCTATTCGGGTCAACTTTTGGCGTTCTTAAAAAAAAATAAAGTCCAATTCTGAAAGGATAGTGAATTCTTGCATCATATACCAATATATCAATGATTATTTTTATTTTTTCTCTAGCTCAATATCTTCAATACTAAATGACGTCATCTTTGATTTTCCACCAAGATTAAATATATATGGAGTCCTTAAAACATAATATAATTTTCTTTCTGAGTATTTGAGCCTTTCTCTGGAAAATTTCAATTGCTGTATTCTATATTATCATTAACAATAAGTTATACTATCTGCAGTGATCCACATAGCTTAATCCTAACGAATGCATCTTCTAACCAACTCTCTTAAATCTACATTATGGCAAGAATGGAGAAAGGAAAGTTATAAACTAATAGGATTACTTTGGATTTGGAAAGTTTACCTCTTGTATATCCATACAATTTAAAGTTGTATTTATTATAAATACATAACTTTAGTTACTTAATTTTTAGAAGTAAATATAATTACAAGAGAAATAAACTGTTCATAAAAATGTGGCTTAGAAACAACTTCAAATTTGATTGACTTTAAATTTATATTATTTTACAATTCATCAAGTAAATTTTCTAGCATTGATAAATATACATATATGGACCCGTTTCCAACACATTGAGAAATGACAACATTACAGAACGAACATATTGCCGATTACCACTTTGCTGAAATGATAGATTTGCCAAATAAAAAAAATATATTTTATGATGATTCATGCTGCAGTAGTTATGATCCCAAATTATAAAACAGCCATTTAAAAGGATAAAATTTGATTTATTTGCCGCATGTTGCATCATTAAGTGTTAATTAATCAATAATTACTTGAGTCACTTCATTATGAGAATGTTTCAACAATTGACTTGGACCCTTATTTGAGCCGTTGTAACAAAACTCATTGAAAATCGGATGGACATCAATCCAAATAATGATAACATAGCATTGTAGCGTAAATCATCATAACATTTTTCGTTAAAGTGTCTTTTAGGCAAAGTGGTCATTCAGAAATATGTCTTTTCTGCACAATTGCATTAAGCAACGTACTCCTTGGCAAATTGTTCGAACGCAAAGTGTTATTTGACAAAGTGACTCTTGGCAAAAATATTTTTTGCCAAGTGTCCTAGAACTTTTTCAGTCATTCCCCGATAAATTTTTAAGAGGAAGCAGGTTTGACTTATATTTGGTATGAAGTATCATTTATAGTTATCAAACATAGTTTGGATACATATATTAGATACGTAACTCAAAACAACTATGAGTTTTTAGGAAGTAAAGACACATTGTTAACTATAATATATTACGCAAGTACCATGTATCATTGAAAAGCGATCAAAAAACTACTATACATTTTTATAAATTTTGTTAACTTGTTGTTATAAAAAAGTTCAGCTAGATTTTAGCTTATGACCTTAAATATTCTACAGTTCGTGGTGGTCTTTTTTTTTTTTTTAAAAAGAAATATTTAAAGATGGAACACCTTTTTATCTTTTAAAAAAATGTATACAGTGATCAATTTATGGAATTAAAATCAATGGTACAATTTATACAAACGATAAATATATTTATTTATATGGTAACTTAATAATAAAAAGAGTTTTCAAATAATGTATACCTTTTATAGTAAAATATAATATATATACCAAAAATACTTATATAAATGAACTTATTGTTTTTATCCCTTTGGATGATGTTTAGCAACCAGAATGTATAGATTTCAGTGCTGCATATCAAAAAAGGAAGTGGAAATAAATAGGATCGTGAATGAGCGTGTTTTTTTTAATAATGTTATTATTTTTTTTTTTCTTGAAGAAAGAACATCTAATTATTTAAGTATACTCATAAAAAATGAGAAGTATAACTGCTGACTTGTTTCAGAGTAATTTTCTATATTATTAGAACAATGTTTATTTGTTCGTCGACACCTTATAATTCAGGACATTGCTAGGCACTATTATTATTGAACTAATGAAGTTGAAGAACAAATATTAACTTATAAATTTTTTTTTCTAGAAGAAACAATATTTCTAGCATATGTTCGTTTCAAATATGACTCAATATTTTATGTGTGATGATTTAATCCTAAGATAAAGTTAAATATCCTCAATTTGAACAATTTTCGGCTTTTTATAATTTTTCAAGTAAAACAATATTATTAGAAATATGAGTCATTAATCCTTTTTAAAGAGCTTTTCCTTTAAGACATTTAAAACAAATATTGAATGAATTTTGTTAAGACAAAAAGCACTCTAGATAAAAGGTTCTTTATAATATTCCGTGAAATTCAATAAAAAAGATAATTTAAATATATAAACTATAGAATTATAATTTTGATTGAAATTTAATCAATTATTCTTTAGAAATCGTTACTTTATTTACTTTTACCTTTAAAAAAAAAATCAATTTTGTACGCATCAAATAACTTATTCAGCATATAAACAGTTTGAAAAGCAAAAAGAATAAGTATTTTAAAAGAGACCGAGGATAGTAACAGCTCATTTCGTTTTGGCTTAATTATCCGAGTTAGCTTGATGAGACATGCCAAAATGAAACACAACAACAATAACATTTTTTCAATTTTTTGTATCTATTTAACAAAAGAACGACGTTGGGATACCACCTCACTCGTCCTATAAAAAAAGAACCCTTTTTTTAGCAATATAATTAATTGGAATTATCACAAAAAGTATTTTATGCCACCAAACGCTGCCTGTAGATCACACAAAGCACTGCAATTACACTAAGAACGGGGTTTCAAGAAACTAATGAAGTAACAATGACGATTTATCTTGGATGGTGCACCATCTATTGCACGTCACAAATGTTAGCAAGTGGATGTTTTTCTCTTGGAAGAAATTATCAATGATATTAAATACCAACTCTCCTTTAATATTTAATATAAGATTTCTTACAAATATCATTTCTTGAACCAACTTTTACAAATACAAACATAAGCATCTGAAGGGCATGTTCATTTCCCAGTGAAATGGACTCATTTAATTGCAAGCTAAACTATGTTATAGTAAGAATGTTGCACAATTTCGTCCTTGAACTGAGTTATTACTGAGAGGTATAGACTTCATAACTTGGTTTTGTGACTTATGTAGAAGGATGAAAATCTTGTATTTAATAGGACAATTTTTTCGCCGAGGGACAATTTACTAAAAGGACATTTCCCCGAAGGAAAATTTGCTGATCAAACATTTTGCCAAATAACTATTTGGGACAATTGGCCGAAAAAGGATATAAAATTCATTCATATATACAATTACATATTTTAATTCCATTTAAAATGATAGTATGATTAATAGGTATTGTTGATATACTATATAAGTCATATAAGTAAACTAATCAGAATTCTTTTGCAGAAACATATTTTATGTGAATTATATTCATTAATGGTCATTTTATCAACGCAACATAGTAGTTTGTGGTTCAATTTAGTAGTAGTGCGCAAATGTATATAATATACTGCACCGTTGTAATTATTGCATCGATTTTTCTGTTGTTTCCTATTGATAAAAAATCATTTTCGAAAGTTGGAAGCCAAATCCCCCTTCATTGATGATTTGTACGCCACTGTAGATTTCTTTCAATCTGCTGCATTCCTCAGTATGTAGTTGGTTGTTTCTCTTGAGAAAACGCAATCTGCTCGCCCGTCTTTGTAGTAACTCCTACCGGTTTTAAGAGTACCCAAAAGTACTCTGTTCTTAAACCATTTCTCAGGAGCGTTTAGATACTTATTTTTATGGCTTTGATGCTTTGCTGTGGAGTTCTTGGGATTTTGCAATTTTTGAAAATTACTTTATATAATATCTAAAACTATATCATAAATCTTATATTACAACTTGAAAATATTTGCCATAAAACAGATAATTTTATTTTTTTTCAGTTATATTTTAGTTTTTGTTTTTAGTTTTTTGTGTTATATTTTATAAAAAGGTTGCATAAAAAAGTTTCGAATTTACACATACATAAGTATGTCATAAAAAAAACTGAAAACTTGAAGGATGACTTTATTATGTTGAGGTATTGCGCAAGAGAGGCAAATGGATTGTTCATACCTCAATGGTCTTAGCTGGAAAATGAATAGGATAACCAGGGCGGGGAACCTGAGAGATAGAGTTCTCTTGTTTCGGTGGGACAACTAAGAGAATGTGTTATCAGGGCAGTTACTAATTCAAATTTTGTTTTTACAGAAAGTTGCTACTGTAATTTAAATTTAGGAGACCAAAGCACCACGTTTGCGACGAAGTTCTCCTTTCATATCACCCTAAAAATTGACTTAATCCATAAAAAACGAACATTTTATGGAAATACAGCAAAATTATCCAGACAATCTGTACAAGATGTTAAAAGAGGACATGAACAAGCATATGAGGACAGTTGATCACCCAAAATATAACATTCAAAACACTTTTTTTATTGCTGATATTGCACATTTAATTTCAAAACAAATGGACGGAGAATGAAATAAGTTGTTCACAGATATTGTATTAATAATTATAAAATTTATTAATATTAGAATTAATTTTCCTTAAATTGGTCAGATGGGTTGCACTAACTAAGTAAAAGTAATTATCATTGAACTACAATTACTCCATCATACCTAAAAAATGTTTGTTAAGTCCAAATAATACAGGGTGGGTCAGATAAATTGGAAAAATATTTAAAAGCTTATAAAGAACGGACTATATAGGGTAGAACCATAACTTTTGTATTATTTGAAAGCTATATTTAATAATATTAAATGACTTTTTATGAGATATTCCTCTCTTGATAACCTGGGGCACAGCTAGATGCTTTTGTGAGCCGGGCGACCTCGTACAGATACAGAATTTCCCTTTCATTGGTAATAGAATTCTTCAAGGCCTCCACAGACTAATGATACTTGGTACAGGCCTCCAACTTGACCATCCCCAAGATATAAAAATCGTATGGGTTCTGGTTGGGCTGATTGCAGACCAAAAATCCGGTCTTAAAAAGTGAAGAGATTTTATGGGTAAGCCATCCTGCAATTTTTTGGACTTGTGGGCCGGGTCAGTGTCAAGTTGAAAGGTGTAATTTCTTCCTTGGGCTACTCCATCTATCCAGGGAATTACCACCTCTTCTAGCACTCCTGCACAGATATCCCTTCACTTTTTCACCCTTCTTGAAAAAGGCGTCCCCCTCACTGGAGATTACACTCAGGATCATAGTTTCGGCTGGTTTTTTCGGCTTTATGATGGCGAAGCCCTCAGAAGGGTCTGAAAGATCCATCTGTGGTTCCTACGGTTGGATGAGAGGTCAACCTTGAAAATTTTCTCTTTTAAAAAATCTCAAGAATCCTTAAGTTGACTTCCTCGAGTTGATGATTTTGTTGTCACTGATAACCCTGGTGAACTTGTTGTCCTCATTGAATAAATATTTGACATCCCTGACCCTAGACAGATATCCTAGATCGACACTGATGACTCTTTGGATCCTGGTTCCTTGCGAGCTTGACAATGGGGGTGGTCGGATTTGCATGAATAGCCTATATGGCCCCGCCACGAACCTGCTGAATCGGTTTTAGTCATCTCTCACATTGAGATGTTTCCTGTGGGTCTTTATTACAAATCCAATAATCTCCCTTTTTGAATATTTGGGACACTTGATCATACCATCCAAAATTAATCTTGTACGACCTAATTCACATATAACAGTTCTTCAGGTCTGTTCTATCTCTAATTGTTGTCAGATTTTTTTCTTTGGAACTAATAAAATTTTTATCCCTCAACCTGTAAAAACCGAGATATAAACTTTTGAAATTGTTCCTGAATTATCTCGACCAGCCTGTATATATCCTTTCATAGGAACAACAAAGACGCAAAATTATTTATATTCAGTATAAGAGAATAATTTATCCCCAGTGCGTTGTCGATTTACCTACGTAGTTACACTTATGGTCCCTCCAATTTCAAAGACATTCTGCAGACCTGATAAAGGTTGTTTACACAAGGTTCTCTAAATACACATTTTTAATTGAATTTTCATTTTTATTATATTATGTACACCACGTTTCTGATTAAAGCAACCTTGTTATATGTCTTATTATACTGCAGTTCTCTATATATATATATTAAATATACATGCCTGTCAAAAAGTCTTCCAAAAATAAAGGTAAACAAATTTAAATGTTTAATCATCATGGCATTTTTCCTTCATTAAAGTTAACATATATGTATTGTATGTTATGTTAACTTATGACATTTTGAAGTAAAAAGAAACATTTTAAAGTCAGTGTAAAATTATCTTATTTTCCTCATCTTCATATTGGCTTGACTTCTAATTTAATTAAATATAATATGATGCATTTCTTAGGGTATGAGAAAAAGGCGGTAGGGAGATTTAGTTTTAAAATGTCCTAAAACCAATAAATATTTTCATAAATCATAATTGTAAACTATTAAATATTATATAATGATATAGGGAGTCTTTGACTCTGAACATATTAACTAATTGGCTTGGTTAGAAAATCTTTAATTTCTAGTGTTATTATTTTTATCCATTTCGAAGGATAAATCGTCTTCTCCGCAATTAATTATCCAGTTAACTTTAAGGAATTTACTACCTACAAAAGTAAACTTACTCATACATCGGGATTAAGACAAAAATTTGTAGATATATTCTTCATAGTAGGTACTTCCACTTTTACTCAAATACATTGCATGTACACGTAAAATACTAAAAAGATTATTTTTTTAAAAATGATAGTTTTAATCTATATTAGAAATAAGAACTTTTACTTATGTATATTTAAATGTGCATGGTCTCATCTCTGTTTCACACTTTGATATTTTCCTTTTTTTTAAATCCTTATTATTAATACTTGGTTCGAAATCCTCTCATTTGATTAATGTGACATATTTTGCGTTCCCATATAATGTTGTCATTGTTTGATGACACCCATCTTGGGATCCTAAACAACCCAAATATTATACAAAAAAATTCATAAAGATTAAGGAAAATGATGAATTACTGTTGAAAATTTGGAAGTCAAAATATGATGGGATAATAAAATATTTACTCAATTATTGTCTATGAAAAATATATTTCTTAGTTTATTTATTCCTTAAATAAATGATAAAATGTTTTAGAATCAGAAATCTAGTAAAAAGGGACCCACTTTTGCTTCTTTTTCATTAATTTCCATCTCTTTGGTAATAAAAAAATAACTTACATGACGTTCGTTTGGATTTTTTTTTATGTTATTTAATCCACATTTTGAACAATTGGCCTTTCAGAGCGTGGTGTATCTTTGGCATCAAAATTACCGAAACGGAATCGATGAAACAAATATTTTACGTAATGGCTATTTAACACTATTTTAGCCGCCTAGCTCGCGTTTTCAAGTTTGATGCAAACAGTAAAATATGACGTAGTTATTTTTCGCTAGTGTCTATCTTTGACGTTTGCTCAAAAAATACTGTATTAAATACTCACATAATTCTCGATTACAGTTTTTTCTACAAAATATGTTGTCGTTTTATTCTAACTCTATCCAGCATTAACCAATCCCACTTATACAATGCCATATAAGCATAACAGCCATCTAATTGAAAAAAATTATACACCTATTATGGTGCGACAACATTCTTTATGGGTAATTTCATAGAGTAGCCAAAAGAGTTTATAATAACTCTTTAAAATGTGGGATTGTATTCTACAAGTAAATAGTTTTTATTTATTTTTAATGTGATTTGACGAAGTTTCATAAATATTTATTCGAAACTGGCATTTTACTTTAAATTGAACAATTTATACCGTAGACACCACTCTAAGAAATGCGTATCACTTTTTAATATAATTAATTGCATACTTTTAGTTATTATTCAAATGTTACAAGTTTTATAAGTATAAGAAGTTACACTATTTATCCTATAATTTGACTTAAATTAACAAAATATCATACGTGCGTAATACCAGAGTATTACAGTATTTAAATTATATATTTTAAGGTTCATGATTTTTTTTTAATGTTACTATAATTGGTCTGATGCAGCTGCGCTGATTAAGTATACATAAGTAAACATTATAATATCACAATTACTCTATCTCACTCGGGCTTTTTTTAATGTCCATATATATTAACGAGATTTCCTTCTCTAAAATGACTGAGTATCAAACATACAGACATTGAGTTAAAGAAAATATTTTATAACGTGCGAATTGTCCATTGAGCTAAATCGTTCCATTTTTGGTGTTCTTCAAATATGTACATATATCCTTAAATGCAATCAAATGAAATAGTGCATATTTAATGTATAAGATCATACATAATTACCAAAGACATTTACAATATTTAAAAAAAAGTATTTATATTCATAGATACACCATTTTTTTAAATCAACGTTGAAGATGCATAAGTATCATTTAATCTTGTTCAGTACATCAGCATTATATAAATACCGGAGTATTATTTCATTTACAGCATAATATAGAAAAGTTACTATTGGAAGCTGTACTTGCAACGCCATTATGGCATAATCAAATTGTCCTAGCTTTGACGTTCCTTATAACCTCATCAGCTTGAAAATTGCACTGTATAAAACAAAGTAAGAATAAAGCTTGTCTTTTATAATAATGGTTCAGTGTAATTTTGCCGTGAACATTTTTGCCTCTTGAAATATTTTTGTTTGGAAATGTTGCTGCTTGAAATATTTAGGTTTGAAATTTTCTTAGACTCATTACAGTTAACACATTTATTTCTTTGTATTGATGGATTTTCTTAAATTTTTTCAAGCCTCAACTAAGATAATAATCATTAATAAGGTGACAATAATCATTAAATTTTTTAGAAATGCATTCATATTCCCGGATCCGTTTCTTCTTACTCCTTTGTCCTTAAAAACACTATTATTAAATTATTTCTCACTATTTTCCTTTTTCTTTTCTTTTCTCTGCTTCATAGCTGAGATACAAAAGTAAGAACAAAAAGTAATATTCTAATCTATAATATTAAAAAAACCCAGAAAATATATAATAAGGCGGCAAAATTGTAGCAAATTAAAAATATGTTAAATTTTGCTTCAAAATTATATGATACAATAGATTCTAAGACAAATTGCCGAATGGCAATTTGGAGAGCAGACACTTTCCCGAACAGAAACATTGAGGAAAAAATATAAAATATATCATAGGATGATTTATGCTGCAATACCCTGTAATTATGATTCGCAAATATAAAATTTTATTATTACCCACGAATTCATTTATTAACTGTTCATTAATCAATAATCGTCTGCAACTCATATATTATGATGATTGTTTTGCTATTGGTGAAAAACTTACACTACACAAGGCTCACATGTCCTTGTTAAAAGCAATACGGAAACGTTCCTCCAAGAAATCCAATCATCGATAACCGACAACAAAATAAATTGAATACTTTTGCGTTTGAGAGGTACAACTCGGATTTTTAGGTGATTGTAATGATTTTTGTTCATAGGTTCTTATAAAAGTTTGAACCAACTGTTAAATCATCTCTAAAGGGAAAATAATTTATTAATAAATACTTAAGAATTGCAACTCATAGCTAATAATTAACATTTTATCGTTTAAAATTGGAATAATATGAATGTTAATCATATGCTACATATTTTTGCAGCATGAATCATGATAAAATATATTTAATATTTTTTCAGCTCTCCGATCAGCAAAGAGGTGATTCCACAAACTTTCTATTTCGCGAATTGTCGATTGGTCAAAATTCTGTTCGGCTATGGGACTTTCTGCAAAAAAGTTTTTCTATAAAGTTTCCACCCACGGTCACGATGATATAATCAAATTTTAAAGTATCCCCTTACATAAAACAAAAATTATTCAAACACACCGATAAGTGCCTGTGAATGACCCTTTATGAATTTTTTTTTTAAATAAGCATAAAAAATATCAGTATAACGATACTCATTTTGGTACAAAAACCGGCACTAAAATTACAGTATTGTAACAAGACAACCATATTAGTAAAACATTTTATCAGGACAAATAACACCAAATGACAAATTTTTCCCCTTAGGGGGGGGGGGGTATGGGGGGGATGAATAAAAGTTGGATTTTTTATTGCTCAGACTTAAAAACCTTTATGGAAAAAACTGAAAATTGTTTTCATGGTCCAAAATTGCTAGTTATGTGGTTTAGAAAGTAACTTCCATAGCAACACATTAAAAAATTATGTTATTTTTTCAAGCAATATATATTAAATAATTTGAAAACATTTTATGTTTTAAAGTATTTTTTTTTTATTTGTAAAGTTTTATGTCTTCATTTTACAAAACTAAGATTTATTTATTGTGATCGAAAATAATTAATTTAATTATATTTCAAACAAAAGGGCTCATTTCTTGTTTTTTTTTTTTTTGTAGTAACAAGGCACTTTCTGCGATTAAAAAAAAGTAAAGAAACAATTTAAATTTTTTTTTAAATTGTTAATTTAGTGTAATTAAAAAATCCATGAAAAATTTCAATACTAATTATTTATTTTTGCAATAACATGTATTCGAATTTACACACGGTATAAATCAACTGTTGCGTTCGAAAATTTATCATTTAAAGCAATTTTTTTTTAATAAAATTGTATTTATTAGTCAAAGTTTGCCATATTCATACTGTTTCTTAAACGTTTAAAACATTTGATAAAAATATTTCATTTGCAGTACATTGAACCATAGCACTATTCATCATCATCAAAAATAGGTAAAGAAAAAAAACTTTTTTCTCATTCAATAAAACGTTTAGGAAATATAAATTAATATTATTAAGCAATCGATGTATAATTGAAATGAAATGCGTTATTTTTTTAGATATTTGCAAATGCATAACATATATTTATCTTAGCTTATAACCTTTTAAAATTAATATTAGTTCTTACAATTTACAAAAAAGAAAAAAACTATTCCGCTTTTAATAATTTAGTAAATTTCGTTATTTATTTTTATTTTACTTCTTGTAAGTAGTTTTGTTAAGTTACAAAATAATTTTCGACATTTAAGTACCTATGAGTGATGACAATTACGTAATTTGGGAATAGAGCGTATTTTTTCTCTTTATTGCCCATGGGAAGTTACATACGCAAAAATATATAAATAAACATTAGTGTTTATAATTAAATCCCTAAACTACAAAGATATGAACATTTGTAACACAGACTTGATGAAATAATGGATCACCATTCAACATTCGGATGTCGCGTAAGGTCAAATAAAACTTTTTAGTATATTTTTAAGGATTATTCTAACGAGTAAAGATAGTCCTTCTCCAATGAGAGATCTGGGTCTTTTTATTAAAGTTAAATAAAATCATAGTTGATATAATTAACAATAAATGTTAATGAAACTTCATCTAATAACTAAAGGCAGAGGTGTCAAACTCATTTTGGCTTGGGAGTCGAATACAACTTAATCTGATCTCAAGAGTACCGGTTTTGTAAAAACACTGGATAATTACATTATACTAAGAATAAGTTTACTTTTTTTAATAGTTGTAACTAATACTAATAATTATTTATTAGTGCAAGGAAGAATAAATCTATTACGAAAGTTTTATTTCATGATTTTTCCTATTATTAAATACATTATGAGCAACTCAGAGGTCTGATAAAAAATTTGTACAATTGTCAAAAAACTTTTACTCATTTAAAAAATTATTTAAATGCGTTATGCAAAACAATGTTGCATAACGTCTGGTCACAGCTTTGTGGAACTTTTAAACTTTTTCAACATCTGGAATGGATTTTGAACAAATGAATGACTTCCAAAGCAATTTGTTATCTAAGTTCTAGCTGCAAGCTGTTATATTTTGCACTATGCTGAGTTTCATATTGACTCTGAATATGGTATTTTTTCGAAATCGAAACTTGCTGCTGGAATAGAAAGCACACCGGTTTTCATTCACCTCTATGAATAAATAATAATATGTCCGTTATTCCTGAAAAATACTACACTTTGTGTCTACTTTTCTCAATTTTTAACAAATAAATTTCTCCAAAAGATGGTCAACAGACGCTTATGTTACAACCTACTTGTTTTAGTTCCCCCACAGTGTTTCTTTCATGCTATCTATGAATACTAAAATACTGCATCCCCAGCAGACAATAAAGAATACACATATTTGAAAGGAAACTAGAGTAAATTCATTAAATTAATTCCAAAATGAATCTCCTGGTCCGTATAAAACCTCCAGAGGGCAGGATCTGGCCTTCATGGCGTATGAATGACTTTAAGAATTTAAAAAAGACTTAACACATACATTTAATACTAGTTGATGTCTATAATAAACAGTGATACTAGCGTAAAATCAAAAGACGTTAATAAAAACCCAATGCCACTGTTAAATTTGTGCAATTTTCCCTATATCCCTTTATCCCTAAGAAAGGAGAAAAATAGTGTAATTAAAGAAAAATATCATATTTTTTATATTTCAAAAATTAGTTTAATGTCTGCAATATGAAAATAAAAATGAATATGAATAAGATTAAGAATTTTATTCTGATGAATCTTGATTGCTTAGAACCCCAAAACGATAGACATTTAGAAGCAGACAATACATAAAAACTGGAATATACTTGAGTATATATAATTCATATGAATTCAAAGGTATTTGAAATGTTAGTTGATTGATGTGAATTTAACAAAATACTAAATGTTATATTAAGATGAGAGTATTTTCTTACTGGAGTGGAAAAATCCCTATTCTATTTTTTATGTATGGTTATAAAATTATTGTAATGCAGGGCTGTAGAAAGCAAACGAAATATTTTAGGAGTTGTATATATGTATATAATAATTATTAACAAAAATTTAAAAAATATGTTTTTATTATTTTTTTCTTACATTTTTAGCGAAAAATTAATATATTTTTTCATTTCATATAAAAAACATATATCCCTTGCAAGACTGATTTTCTATTAGTTCTTGCAGGGTTGATAATTATCTATATTTTGGCTAGCAATGTCTTTATCTTGAATACATATATTTGAGTGAATGGACGCAATTGTTACATTATTGTTGTACCATCTCCTCCACTCTGTTTAGCAATTGTTGTATGGACGGAAAGAGGAAGAAAAAATGTTCTGAATTTTTTATCGCACGAGCAAAGAAAGTGAGGTTTTCATTACCCACTAGAGACTTGTTAATATAATTTTACAAATACGATTGAAGTTTCTACAAGAATCCAACTTATATTTGTTATTTAAAATAATGGAAAAGTATTCAGGAAATATATAAAATATGCTTAGATAAAGTTTTAACTGATTGTTGGTAAAAAAAAGTTTTATCGTATTGTTATTTGGCAAGGATTTTTTTCATAGAATTATAAAATTTCAAATTACCCTCATCATAGATTTCTTAAAATCTAATTTTCGACCCACTCTAATATACAGTACCTAAAAAATTAAGCGTTAGATGTGAAAAAATATGTATTAGACAGCAACCTCACCCTAAGGTATATATGATCTTATAAATTAATTTAGCTATAAAGAAAGCACAATAAGTGTAATAGTTCGTTTTTCGTATGTTTTGAAAGAAGTGATTATTATTAGTATTGGTGTTGAAAAGGGAAAGGAGAAGAAAAAGAAAAGAAACACTCTTTAATTAATTTTTGCTCTTTTTTTCTTAAACATATCTGAACACATTATTTTTCTTATCTTAAATGAAGTTGGGAAATGTCATTTAATCATTTAACCCTCCTTTAGTGAGCGTATATTCAACATAACACATGGAATGAAAAGTTTTGGGCTTTTCATATAGATTGTCCTATTTCTATAAATTCACACCATTTTCAGTTAGTACCAGCCTTCAAAAGAGAGCTGTCTAAATTTAATGACACTATGTTCTTTAGTTTATTACTTATTTTGGTGTTATTTGTAAAACAATGGATCGAAACCAATTTCATATTTTAATTTTCCGTAGCTTCTTGATGGAAAAAAAGACCCTTCAAGCTAAGCAATGGTTTGTAAATTGTTTTGAGAAGTCGGCTCATAAAAAAAAATGAACAATAATAATTTACAAAAAGGTGAATTTTGAATGTAAAAAACGTGCTATTTCAACCCATATGTTACGTTAAATATAAGCTCACTAAATTAAATTTTGAATATGAAAGGAGACAACTATTGTTGTGTATTTGGACGTCCAAAATGGTACCAACAAATAAAAAGAGTGAAACCTTGCTGAATATCAGACTTTATCTCCTTATTGCCAAATTTTGTACATATCAAACCATAATTTGTAAAAAAAAAAATATTTTTTTATATTGTTCTACAATCTTATTTTCATATTGCTGACATTAAAATTATCTACGCTGCAAGAAGTAATAAAATCAATCCATTAATAGATATATAGCACTGCAATTTCATTTAATACAAAAAAAAAATAGTACTATATACACCATAAATAATATTATTTTAAACATTTATGCAAATCCTAAATAAATATGCAGAAATACAAAACGGCCAAGAAGAAAGAGATTATCTTCACAAAATTCATAAAAATGCTCTTTTTCTGTAAAAAATAAATGAATAAAAACTCTATCATGGCAATTTTTACAAAACATTAGTGATGAATTATTTAACTAATTAACATGTTAACATTTAAAAAAAGAATTATTGATGATATGCGATTACCCCAAAGGCTTTCAAAAAGATATATGAATTTAAATTTTGTGTTTTAAAATAAATTCATTTTATATATTAAATTCAATGTGACAACTGCAGTTGGTGATACTGTTTTTCAGAGATCATAACAAGAAAATTATATTTGGAATTTTAGCATACATTGTAATGCTGGGGAAAGTGGATAGAATTTATGTTCAATTTCAAGTATATTTTTTCCAAATTTTCTGCAAATTGTAGCTTTGGAAAGATTTATAAATCTTTTAAAAATCAACAAATTACAAATTAGGTAAGGTAAAAGGAACATAAATAACACGTATTTATGTTCTCCTCTGATTATCCTAGAATGGTAAGAATGTATCAGTAATACAACAGTAAATAAATTAAACCGTTCAGGCAATTAAAGAATAGATGTTTATCTAAGTACTTAAACTTATTTCGATTCTTGAAAATTATTTATATGAAGGGGCTCTTTTAATAGAAGAAAATAAATAATATCTAGAAAGAAATATAGCTCCTCTAATCAATTGTTAAAAAAATATTTATTTAAGGACTTAACATGCACTCTTCAAGCCTTCTACCTGCACCCATCTCGTCAACCGCAAGTCCTCTTTCAACCTTGAATCTGTTTCTTACCTCAAGCCCCCCATCAACCTAAAATTTGTTTCATACCTCTAGCCCCTCTCGTATTTTGAAACTATTGATTACCTCATACCTTCTAATATTTAATCAGCTTCTTTCCACAAGTACTCTTTCTACTTCATCAGTCATTATCATCAAGAGTTAAAGAAAGGTGCTCCAATTGTATTGGGTGGTCCTTATATAAACGATATTTAAATGAAACAAATGTTTGCTTCTGTTGACAATGGTCAAAAGAAACAACATCATATTTTGTGGGAATGTCAACCTTTATCTAAAATTTGTGAGTACATTATAAAAATAGTTAACACACAGTAAAGAACACATCACATTAAAGGGATGATTAAAAAGAAGTATTAGCCAATAAGATTTTTAATATCAGTATTCGTTTCTTGAAATTACTAAAATTAAGGAACTCAAAAGTCAACATCTGGACGTTCCATCTATTTTCGACCTCTCCGTATTTTTTCTTCATTCCGTCCTTATTGTTGACATTTTTGAGTAATTCATATCGTAAAGGAGTGAAAAAAACCTTCTGTCAAATAAAAATGTAACATAATAAATGATCCAAAATTAAGGACATAAAGGAAATTATGAATGCAAAAACATGTTATCGGCTGCTTCAATAAATACATATTACACGCTTAGAATTAAGGAATCACAGTCTCCTCGACGTCTAAAGAGCAATTTTTGGCATAGTTTCTAACTCATAAATGATATTGCTCTCAATAATAATACCATTGTATTCGTCAAACAATAGAGGAGATGTTGAAGTGAAGGTATTCAGAAAATTCATTGGAAAACTTTGGGAAAGGAGGGACGAAAATAGACAAGACATTTGTTCTATTATTTGTATTCCAAGTGATGAGTCGAAGTAGACAATAGTCAAAGGAGCTTCTCAATTTTTAAGATCGACTAAGAACCTCAATTGATATTGAGAGGATGATTTCCTTAAATAAAGATTTCCGAATTAGATGTCGTATTGATTATTAGCGGCTCAAACACTCTTCATTCTTAAATCCGAGCATCGACTCGTAAAGATAATACATTATCAAAAATTATCATAAATTAAAGAAAAAAATAAATTGTGTTTCTTTCCTTATTTTTATTTATGTTCAATAGACAATATAGCATAATATTGCAGAAGAAAATTCACTCAGGGACACCATACGTAAATCTTTGAAATCTTTAAGTAGATATAACAGGACCTCTTTAGAGCTAATCCAAAAAATCTATTAAATGAAATGGAAGATAATTAATCAGGAATCTGGTCTGGTCAGAATAAAAAATAGCTTTAGGTACGGGATTCAGAATTTTGATCAACTTATATTTTATGTATACAGTCTTTATCCGTCTCATTTATTGAAATAAATAGTATATGCTTTTTATCAGCGGGCAAACGTACAAAAAAAATATTATGTTATAGTAGATTAAAATTAATTTAAGCCTTGGTGTCTTAAATATAACAATTTTTTTTGTTAAACAACTACAAAAAAGCTGATAACTATTTTCGACGCACACTTATAAGTTACTTCAAGCAATACGTAAAAAATTTATTGATATATATCTGTGTATCCATTTATAAACTACATTTATAAAACAATAAATCATATTAAATATGGGATGAAAAATAAAATAATAATTGATGCTGTAGGGAAAAACGTATTTTTAAAAAGATAGTGAAATTAGGTATATTAATGGGGAAAGGGATTTACATGAATATTGTGTCCTTATAATATATATAATAATTATACAGAATTTTCCCAAGTTTATATTTTTATTTTTAGTTATATTTATATTATTTATTTACATATGTAAAAGCAAATGGTTCCTTACACAAAACTAAAGCAGTAATCCCTTTTCTTTAAATAATATGAAAAAAAAAAATAAGAGGAATAATATTTAAATATTCAATGAATAACGCTTGTAGATGGGTATGCTTAACAAAAGGAAGGAAATAGGCATGTGTTTATGTAGTTTAAAAACAATATATATGTATAAAGAAAGTTTCAGATCAATTATCATTTTGAGAAAACAATTCTTAGAGCTGATTTTAGGATATCCATGTAAACATCTTATGAGATTAGCATCTATAAAAATGCCTACACGGCAGATAAGAGGCAATATTGTACCATGATGATCCAAACTAGCTCGGTATATGGTTGATTTTTTGCCATCTTACTCATTGAAGAACCTGGGAATACTCTTACCAACCGTTTGAGCCATGCCAAGAATCGTGGGATGCGTTTCTTATCTCTTCAAAGCTTCTTCCTGGTAGCATTGTCAGATTGTTAAAATATGTTTATAATAAGAAAAACTGTTTGATTGTGGAAATTTAGGAACTTTGCAACGTTTCTTGCTTCATGGCCCGCGTTGAAGAAAGAAACAACAGTATCCATTTTGCTCTTTTGTATACTTACCAATTATTTATACAATTGATATTAAAAATACACTAATATAAAGAAATGTAAGCAAAGTGTCACTAAACTAATAACATTTGTTATTATTTGATTTAAGTTATGATTCATATTTTAAAGGGTGATTGAAGACCATTGATCTTTAAAGCACGGTATTTAAAAGACTGAACCTTTAGCCTATAATATATTGTAGAAAATTAAAATAAAACTGTGGTTTTAAGAATTGATAAACAAATTATCCTTACATTGTGAAGGTAGGGAAAATCTAGACACATAAATGTTAGTAAAAAGTGTTTTTTTAAAGCTAGCTATGCTATTTTAATAACTTTTTGTTAGTATTAACAATAAAAGTAATTTACAATTAAATTAATTCTTACTTGTGGGATAAATGATGATAACGGGTCTAGATGTACTAGCAAGTTGAACTAAATGGAATGACGTTTCTTCATCGTTCTTGTCCACTCTTTCAAGCCTTTGATAATCACTCAAAGAATTATTAAAATTGCTTCGCTCCTCTGTGTCCATCTTTTATCAGAACTATGAATTTTTATTCGGAATATCCAATTGAAAAGTCAACATTATCTAAAAAAATATTTATAACAATAATATTAGAACATACATATTATTAATCAAGAAGTTAATAAGTGTTTTTTCTCATTTCTAGTTTATTTGCTCTTTTTGAAAGGTAGATGATAGATTATCCATCCAATAGTTAATTTTCAAATGGTTTAATATCTAATCAAGATATTTTGTAATATGAGGTTTTTGATTAACTGTTTTTCATACGGCATTTTTTAAATCTTTCATTTAGATGTTTGGTACATAACTATGATAAATCATATTCTAATTTATCCATAATAAGGTATATATATTTTAATTTATCTTTTTTATAGTAAATTGTTTGGACTATGCAAAAAAAAAAAAATATGCAAAATTCAATGAAAAAAAATATATTATCAAAATATGATGCTTTATGAATCATTTTTGTTAAGGTATTATTCGTTAAAAAATGAAAAAAAGTGATGATCGGAAAATTGCATGAGGCAAATTATTATCCAAGGGAATTGTGTAATTTTTATTGATCTTTGATATTCCGAAGTTACAAGTAATTAAACCAATGAAACTCTTGAAATTGCCTAAAATCAACAAAGTTATGTTCTAAAAATCTGGTTTTTTTCAGATTTTTAATTGGGTAATTTTTTTTTAAATTAAGAGTCTAAAATAGATATGATCTATTTCTTTAGTCCTTAGATTTTATTTCGGACAAAACTTCCTTAATTTCTGGTAATATCAAGAGTTTAATAGAAAAAATATTTTTTTATACAAAATTTAAACATACATGTTTATATAAAAGGGTTATTATTTAAATGAATTTATTTTAACTACATTCCAAATATAGTTTCCTCCATTTAGATGTTTTGTGTTAATATAAACGTACATAAGCAGTGTGGTACTTGTAATGAGAGTGGTATAAACTATATTCTACCGAAATGCTAATAAAACAACAACGTGGTAACTCCAAACAATTGAAGAATTAGAATTAGAATAGGAAAGCAGCCTAGCAATTATGACGCGGACAGCTTTAAGAGAAAGGAAATAAGCTCGAAATCAAATCTGTATTTTGCAAGAACATACAGTTTGCGGCAGCGAATCATGTAGTAGGATTTAAACATGTTAAGAGCTCGTACCCCTTATTTTAAACTATTTTATGTTGCATGAGCTTATTTTATGATGCAATTAGAAACTTTTTTAAACAACAGTCGTATTATGATTGATAGCGACGATGGAGGTTCAAAGAAAAAGGATATCCAACCTGCTCAACACCCATGGCGAGGTGACAGAAATTAAAAGGATCGTCAGTTGCTGGGAGAGGCTCTTCTTTAAGGTAAAGAAGCTGAAAAAGTATGACCCGAGCCTCACACGGAGTCCTGGCAGCTTTGGTCTCAACCAAAATTTGGTCTCCGGCCTTTTTGAACTCGATAATGGAGAAGATAGACAAAAGCCCGATGAAGAGCTTAATAAAGATGCCCAATTTTTGAACAAAAAAAAAAATTTAAATATTGATTATTTGAATTTGTATTTCAAAAAAAAAAAAAAATTCTGTCAATTGCTATGAATTTTTTAATTTTTTTTTTCAACAAATGTTGTATTGTACATTTTATATAAATTATCTTAACCAAAAAAAAAGGCTGCGGTGGGCAACGAGTGGGAGGACATGGGTGAAGACTTTGTAGGGAAGACGTTCTCGGCCTTTTGCCCCAGGATCGAGACCATGCCTGTGGCCTAGGGAAGTTTTTTGAGAAATTATATAGCTAATGACATCCCAATATACTAATAAAATTTTCAGTTATCTGCTTCTTTTATTTTCGAAAATCTGGGCAAAATTGTAGACGGGAATCAATTACTGTATGATTCTCTGCCGTACAATGTAGACAGGAATTAATCAGTCCTCAATTCTAGTCCAAGTCCAACATAGAGTCTACATCATTATCATCATTACATTTATAACCAAATATAAAAATAATATTTTAAACTGGTATGCTTAAAAAAACCGAAAACTAACGGTGTACTCATACAAATTACACAATATTTTGAAGAACAGCAGCTTAGCTGTGATGATGTTACATTATCTTTCATGCAAAGGCTAATAGAGGAAGGAAATAAACACAAACAATAGCGTATGTAGCAATGATATATCCATGAAATACTTTAATGTCCGAGTACATCAAGGACTAACACTTATAATTCTTTAGCGTTACTCTCTGTCTGTCATGAGTAAGCACATTCAAGTTTACACTTTAAAATTTATACGTATAGTACATGTTTTCTCCTTAAGAGTAAAAGAGAAATGAGTACAGCATTAGAAAAAAAAACCGATTATTCAGGTAGTAATTACAATTACAAATGAAAATAATAATATAATAGAAGAATCTATCTATTATGGTATTATTTTCATCTATGTTTATAACTACACAACAGTGCCTTAGTGTTACTTTTCATTATTCATGAGTACACACTTTATATATAGATGCTATCTCTTCAAGAATTAAAGAATCATTATAACAGCAATAGAAAATAAAAATAAATAGAACGACAGTAGCTAAATGGATATCACACAAGTGTGTGTAAGTTCGATATTTGGTCGTTCGTAGGGAAGGAAAACTACTTAATGTATTTGGACTTTAAAAACAATTCCATTTAACTTGGAGTAATTGTAATTAGTGTTGTCTCAATCCTAATTTAGACGGTCCCATCCTGCCTATTCTTAAGACCGACCTTATCAATCCTTGGGAAAGGTCCTAAAGGCTGTTGGTTCTTCGGACTGTTAGTACTAAAACATATTAAATAAAGAAAAAATAAAGTTTAGTGACGTCATCAAGGATCGAACTTTATAACTTTTAGGACTGATATGCAGGACTGAACTTTATCAGACTTAGACTTAACTGAACAAGACTGTAGTCATTCAGTCCCGAATAAGGATTGCCCCAACACTTATTGTAATAAAATATTGTTTACTTATAATTAATTAGAGTGTCTTCTGGTCAATTAGAGGAACATTCAGTAGTAATATTCAACATGCAATACCAAAAAGTATTGCACGCGTTCGGGATCATTTGTTAGACAACTCTACTTATAATTAATTTAGGTATATTATGTACTTGGAATTAAGCAAAAGTTGAATAATTTTACAAAGTATACAATTAGTTGGAAATGTAATTGTCATTTAATCTATAGGAGCTACAATATACATTAATTTTACATGCTTTCATTATAACTTTGCTCCAAACTTTATTAGATATATGTATGTATATTTACTAATTATAATAATGTTTTTTTGGACGTAGAATGAATAATACTAAGAATTGATTCATTCAAGCAAAATTTATCACTTAAACATTGAAATTACAATTATAAATATGGGGAAGTAGAGGGGTACAACACTAACGTTCGCAAGTTATTTTATGCCCATAAAAAGAGATTTTCATGTAAAAATGTTCAAATTGCTAACTTAACGAGTAAAATATATATATTTACATATAGTGTATATAGTATAATGATACTAAATTATATTATATGTACTTGTATTTGTTTTGAAATTGAAGTTTATTTTAAGAAAAACTTGTGCAGAGAATATTAAAACAATATTTGAAGAAAAAAATTAATAAATACGTAAAAGAAAGTACATTATAAATTGTATGAGACCAGCCATAAACAGATATATCAAACTTTCATTATACAAAGTCCTGTAATGAGACCTAAAGAGTGGTGATCCCAAACTTACAGTAAAGTTTATTTACGATTATAACCCCATTATTTTGATTACAAGGTTTCATTGCGTGACCAAACAACAGCTCCAACAAAAATAAACAAGTTTTTTCTATCCAATGTCTCAAAGTTTTAAATTTTGATGGAACACCAAGAAAAAAGGCAACGCGGAGGCGATCTTCCCTGCGTTGGTGTTAGTGCCAAGATGGTTGGAAAGAATGATGGCATCCTCAACCTCACTGAATACAAAATAAACAAGTCCATTAAGTATGGAAATGTTGTTTAATGTTGTATATTGCCAAGACTTCTTCAGAGTAACCAATCTGTTTGCCAACGAATTAAAATTATGACTGTATAAAAGGAGGACAAATTGCATACAAAAATTAAGCTTAATATAGTATAAACATATCACAAATTTAATTTCAGTTGTCTTTTCATTATTCCATATAAATCAAAGTTTTCATATTTCAGTCTTACTACTTGAAGTTTTATATACCAAGTCTGGATATCTAAGGAGGGCCCAGGCCCATGTCTAGAATTTTTCTTTGTGGGAAGACAAACTCGGAATATGTTAATTACACTTATGATAATATTACTTTCTTAATAAATCATCTGTCTTGGGCACAGATTTAAAATAAGCGAGTGTTAACCGTGGCATGCAGAACAGGGTCAAAATTACCAGAAAGTATTGGTTTTTTTATATCATCTTCATTATAAATATTTATCATCGCTATAAATTCAAGGAATTCCTAAAATTGATGAAATACTATTTGTATATTTGACTTATCTCATTTACATTTTCAAGAAAGCATGTTTATAAAAGTAGGTCAAAAATTACCCGTTTGTTGTACTGTAATATATATATATATATATATATGTATTTAACACCCCAAAAATGAGTAATTTATAATAATTCCCTAAACAAATTAACCCTTGGGTATTTTTAAAATTTGCAATTTTATTTTTATTTATTAAAAGCTCGAATAAAAACCATTAAAGAGTCATAAATTATGTTTTGAAAAACATTAAAGAGAAGATGTCCGAAAAAAAGAAACTGTTATTTTTTTAATTTTCTATTCAATTATTGTTTGATTCATAAATGTATTTATTTTTTATGTTTGTATACATGTCTACGACGTTTGTATTGTTAGTTGGTTTTTGACAGATATAAAAGCTAAAGTTATTTAAAAACATTTAATAGGTTTTTTTATTTTCCTAAATTTAGCATTTTGTAAAAAAAATATACATTCTTTCAAAAGTTTTTTTTTATCCAGTAAATAGGTTTGTTCTTTATATTTTTTTCAACTGTAAAAAATCAAGAAGTACACTAAAAACGTTTAACCTTTTTATCTGTCAAAAATAAACTAGCAATACATAATTGTCAAGATACATTGCACACATGTGTACCAACATAAAAAAAATTAAAAAATAAAATGGCAATGGAATTCTTAATCAGAAAATCTGATTTTATTTTTGATTAAAGTAGTACATAAATATTAAGAACATATTATGATGGGTTCTTCTTGTTTCCCGTTGTTGATATTATTTATGCAAAATGTAGACTGATGATTATATGACTATGTAATACTTTTCCCTTTGTGTTTAAATACATTCTTACCCCTCGAAGTATCATAATTATTTTTGTTATGTATAAAGAAGAAACGTTGCTGCTAATACAATTTGATGAAGATTCAATTGTAAATTATACTATTGGGTGTAAAATATCATAATTAATACATATGTGATTAATCTTTTTCCTAAATGAAACTATACAGATATGAATCCTTTTTGAGGCAGATATGGAAATTTTATAGAACTTTTTTAGTAGAACATGTAGTTGACTTAGATTATATTGGTATTTAGTTTTCAACTAGTGATTGGAGCTCAATTTACATTACCATCTGTAATTACTGTACTGATAATAAATTTACTCTTAGAGTAAAATTAAAAGTAAAATTGTTTTCTTAAGCTAGGATGTGCAAAACTTACAAAAAGGGGTAAGGTTTTTTTTATAGATAAAAATTAATATAATTTATGACAACTTTAAATAATTGTTCGTCGAAATTGAGGGATTATTGGCACAATCTTAAAAATTTATAATAGTAATCTCCCTAATGCATTTATATATAGAGTAAAATATGACCTGATTGAAAGTTAAAATAAATTAAACCGAAAAATGGCCCCTTAAAGCTTACAAGTTTGTTTTTATTCGATATTCAATCCTTTTTAACATAAAAACTGTAATATTTGTTAGTCATTTGGTTGACTGTGAGACAATAAAAGTCTTATATTACACTACTTTTTTTAAGGCCAACTGTGGAGTCCAAGATGTAGGCTTAACAGAAAGAAGATGGAAAGAAAGAGTGAGAGAACATGAGAAATCGAAACGTTGCTCAATGGGCAATGCACTCGGGAGAAATTATTCTCTTGAACTCAATGAGCGTATGTTTGCTCGTCGGTCGTTCCTTGAGAAGGGAATACATATGTGATACAGTTTAGCTGTCAGAACAGTTTATCAGATTTGCTGCAAACAAGGAAAAAAACACAAATCCCACTATGTATCTAACAATGACATAGGCAGGAATTACTTTGATCCTCTTGTCCACTCTGAGTCCAACGAGGACTATTACTTATAACTTCCTAAACAAAACTCAGTATTACTCTTCGTAATTTATGAGCACACACCCATGTGATCACATTATATTTAGACATTCTCTCTTCCAGAATGAATGAATAATTCAAAAAACTTTGCCAACAAAAAAAAAACAACACGTACGCTAAAATATAATATGATTCAATACTCTACCTATAATTTCCCATGCAATTTTCAATGTTATTCTCTGTCATTCATGGCAACATGCAGTACTGGTAAAAAATTTACTAAGATGTTCTCTATGCAATAATGAAGTAATAATGATAATAGTTTAATAAGATAATATAAAAAAAACGAAACAAAAAGCAAGCTCTATTGATCCATATAACCCTTCATCAAAAAGAATGATACTATGTTCTTTTCATAATCAAAGTAGTTATTTCATTTATTGACATACTTAGCGTTCAAAACCCCATATTGCAAGGTGACAATGCTTATATTTAAAAAAAGCTTAGATATTTATCTAATCTATCCTAATTAATGTATCCATATTGCTTCTTTATGTCTACTCCAAAGTTAATGAAATCGACATATGTCGTGTGTTAATACAACAACAATCTTAAACAAGGAGAAATGCTTCATTATTTTTAACATCACTTATACATAGTTCAATAATTAAAAAATATATTTTGGTCGTTTATTAGATTTGTATTCAAATTTTTGGGATAATTTCAGATATACAAAAATGTTGACTATAGTTAAGACCCTTCATATGATTTATAAGACAACATTTGGCCCCAATATGCTCTTTCAAATAAAATTTATCAATTTACAATTATTTCATTCTTGTGAATAATTTGTTCTACTTTAAGTGTAATTTGAGGCACCTACAAAGGATTACCGATTATAGTAGTTGATAGGAATGTTCAATAGTTCTTTGAATACTATACATAAATATAAATATGATATAAACTGAATAAAGTCAATATGGTGTGTCTTTGATTTGTTCAACTGTCAACAGATGGAGATGTTTTCAGAAACAAATTTTCAAGGCTTGTTTAGTCTCCATATATATTCGAGATCCAAAAACAAAAGTGCAGCAATAAATTAATAAGACTCATTCGATAATTATACCTGTAGAACCAACAAAACACGACACAATGTAATCATTAAATTCATTAATATCCAAATAGTATAGGCATTTTTAAATATTTAAAATAATTTAAAACTGTCATTAGGTAAGTTAATTAAGATTCACATTTTTTTAAATAACACTATATAACATCCCTTTTGGACGTGGTCTGAACCCATATATATTATTGCCACATTTTGATGTGAATGATCAATATAGTGGAAAATCAAAGATATTTGTAATAGATAAAAAAATTGCAGGATTTGACACATAAATGATTTATTACATTAATCTTGATTACAATTCTTTAAAAATGTGTTGAATCATAAAAAGTCTAATAAAATGAAGGATCTTATTAAAAAAATTATATATATATATTCATTTTTTCAAGTGATTTATATTATGACTAAATAAAAAGATAAGCCATACATTACAAGTCTTAAAGAAAAAGCTCATTTAAATTATTTTTCTAGTATATTTTTATTTTCTTATTAAATGATTTGAGGAAAAAGTAATTTCGTATTTCAATCCTTTTTTTAACTAAGTATATCTTGTTCATTTATTGGTCACATCGGATCCTAAGGTGTAAGTGTATAATACAAAAGAGTTTTTTTAATAGTATTCCACTTTTAGTGCTCAGTTGGACCTTATTGTTCGTCGAATATGGAGGTATCAAAGGGAGAAATTTACCATATTTTACATTTCGTTTATTCAAATGGGGAAAACGCGTCGAAGCGAACAAGGAAATTTACGATATATAACGAGCCAAGTTCGTCTTACACAACAGGTGTTTGAGCGATTTATCTTCTGTTCAATACTACTGACCTCTACTTTGAGCAACGGTAGAAGCGGCAAGCATTGGTGAATAGGAGATATCAACGCAACGCCAGGCCAAAAACATCTTTGATAACACACCAGAAGCTCCTGGAGCTCAGATGAAAAGTTCTTATACATCCGCCCTACAGTCTGGACCTGGCACCACCAGTTCATGTCTATGTGCAAAGCATTTGGGATAAAAAATTAGGAGGAGAAGGACACAGAGGAGTAATGGACAATCCTATCGTCGTTTCTAATGTTGTGAAGTGACGGAGAGAGTAAAGAGTATGAAAGACGTAAAGGAGAATTAGAGTATGTGCAACGTTTTATTTATATCGTTGTACTACCTGGCTGTCACTAACCTGCCAGGATAATTATAGTAGAATACATTATACACTGCACATATATAAAACGTATTATGATAATAAAGAAGGGAGAGAGTGAAGAAACAGACATAAGGATAATATACAATAAAGCCCCCTCAATCACCAAGCCACACCAAGCTTGCGATTAAAACATTATTAGATTAGAAATATATTATATATTTAAGAAAGAACATCTTCATCTTTCCATACATACATGGATTCAATCCACACTGTATCCCCCCTTCCCTATCATCTACAATCGAATTGACAAGCTGAGAGGGTCGTTAGTTTATTCAAAGAAATTATTAAGAAGAATAGAGGTATACCCTAAGAAGAACTCCTATTGTTATATCAAGGCCAACAATCAGTTGATAATTAGCCAATTCTTCCAAACAATAAAATTGTCGTTCAATAGTTGCTGAGAATTGTTCGCAATTTACTTAATTCAAAATTGAAAAAATCAATGTTCAAAACACTGATAAGGTGAAAAGAAACATAAGAAACGACAACTAAACAACAAATATACATACAATACGTTGGGGAGAAAATTTTCTCTTGAAACTCAATATTCATAGGTTTGATTCATAGGATTGATTTTACTAAAAGAGGAAATATGCATTATCTATATTGACTTCAAAGACCATTTCTAGATCAGATTGAGTAATTTTATGGTTACTCATACATAACCAATGCAACGCCATATGAAGATAATATGTTGAATACACGCATATTTCCATTGAATTCATCTGACATATTTGGCTTAAAAAATACACAAACATATTATAATATATTTTATATTAAAAAAAACTATTATTAATATATCTGCAAGTAACAAGAACCAAATACTAAAATAATTTTCTCTCAAATGTTATTTATTATTAAACAATGATATCATAGAATGAAAACTTTATGATACAAAAGTGATTTTGTATGTACTAAAAATAACTTGTGAGTTCGTGTCTCTGCATTGCCTTTAAAAATGTGGAAAGTCGATTTTTGAAATAATGGCTGCATTTATTTTCTTTTTTATGTTGCATAAAATGTAATAATGGTCGTCCATTTTTTATATGTTATTTTGGTGTAGTAAAAAATTGTCCAATATTATTAATGGGTTTATTTTTTTTAATCTCCTTGGAAGTCAAATCAGTCAGATTATAAAACGGTCAGACTCTACGATTTCCATTATTTCGTCCATATTTCAACAATTGGCCTTCCAGAGCTTCAAAACTTCAACAAAATATAGTTTATTGATTGACAACAGAGTTTCAACAAAAAAGATGTTTGTCTGAGCTCTCTTAATCATTAATTAATCCGCCCTTTGTGGTAATGATGGCTTCCAGGTGGTAGTGAAAAACCTGGCGCCCGCTACGGATGTAATCCTCTGCTATGATGTTCCAGTGATGGCTGACAGAGGCTTTGAGTGCATTGGTGTTTGGATGACGGACACTACAGCCCTTTCCTTTGGTATGTACTCAAAATGTGAAGTCCAGAGGGTCGGTATCAGAGCTAATTTTTTTTTATAAATTTACAATATTATTATTATGCATAGAATGGTATTCGAGAAATATTTCTCAATAGGCCCGCCACAAACCAAACGTGTATTACAGATATCTTATAGATAGGTCATGGAGAGCTCATTAAAAGAGTAAAAATAATATCTAATGACATCCTCCCCTTTACTAATATTTTCGGGTTTTACATACGGATCCTAGCGTAAAAAGCCACATTACGGATTTGGATTTTTCTTTTGTATTAATGTGTTTAGTTTTTAATAAATTATTTATACCAAAACTAGACAAAGAACATAAATTTGAAATTATTTTATGTTCGATGTTTTTATTGCTCAAATCAATTGAATTCATATTTTATTCAAATTATTAAAAAAAAATTATATAATTCGATTCATTACCATATTTATTAGTCTTATATGTAAAAATAAACCAATAAAGAACAGTAGATAAATCATAATATAAGTAGTATAAGTGTAAGTAGGTACCAATGCATCAGAATCGGTATCTAACTCAACATGGATAGGCCTTTTGGAAGTATAGGAATCGAGACAATAATGCCAATATTACCGATACTTATGCATAATTATTTATATGAATAATATAATTTATTTGAGTTAATTTGATCTCATTTCCAGAGAAAAAGTTACGGTTACTAATCAATAAGATGGAATAACTAGACAAAGTTCTTCATACAAATTAATAACAAGGAAAAAGTTAGGGGAAGTGCAAAAAATGTGCAAGTTTGTACAGAAATTTACTTGAAAGCTACAATTTAGAAATAACTACATTTTTAGTGCCCCGTACATTGAAATGTATCATGAGTCCTACAAAAGTCTGTAATGGTAAGAGTTGATTGAGTCGTGTACTCGGAAATCACTATATCTCAAGTGGGCCAAATCAGTTAAATAATGTAAAATAACCTTCTGTTAGTGCCTTAAGTATTTTTTTTTACCAGTGAGGCAATTAAAATTAGAAGCAGAGGTCCAGAGGCGAGGAGGCTGACTTTAAATATGTATATAACAAAAGAAATACATCAAACTCATTATTATGGAGCAACCATAAACTAATTGACTCCTGAGCACGGACAGTAATTAGCTTTTTAAAATTCAAATTTATTAACAACTACTTATAATGAATAAATTGATGGGTTTTTTTTTCCTATCCGTAATTAATAAAAAGTTAAACTTTAAAAAAAAAGTAAACAATTTTTTTATTTGTTTATGACATTCCTACATAATAAAGAATCGGAATTGTCTATAAAGCTGCTATCAGAATTGAAACCGAATTTTGCTGAAAATTTGGTATCGGTACATTCCTAAATATAATCCCAAAAATAATATTTTCTTTCATTGAAAAGCATTAGAAATCGAATTAAAGAATGATACACTTGAAAAGTGACATATTTAAATTAAAAAAAGATATATATATTGGTTTATTTTCTCTTAGTTAATCAAGAATGAAGATTAATCTTTGAAAGACTGGTCGGTGAAATTTTATTCTCCAGAAATGGAGACTCATACTTGAAATTTGTGACTTGAATTGAATTGCAGTTCCAATTTTGTAGTCTTGCGATTCCACTTGATTTCAGAATCAAATACTCAAAAAATGATTTGGAATTGAAAGACAAGACCATAGAGGAAAGGTGAAAAGTCTGGCTGGGGATATGAAAGTCAAGTACATTTCCTTCAGCTGCTAATTTTGATACGCTGTACAGATAGTATTTTGTCGAAATAGCTGTACATATAATAGGCTATTTTTCTCTTTCAGATTTTAACTTATTAAGTAAAAGTAGTTGAAAGACAATAGCTGTATTAAAAATTTTAAGATCATAATTTTCATTATCTTTCAGCCTAACCAAGCCAAATAAAAATCCTTGACTTTGATCTTTTCCTACGTTTGTTATTTTGTTAATCTAGTTAATAAATAACAAACAAGTCATTCCACGCAAATACGTCCTAAAATTTAAAAATCTGTACTACATATTACAGAATTCACTGATTTTTTACATAATGTCGATATTACTTATCTATAAAAAGACTAAAAAATATAAAATACATTCATTTATTAATTTTAGGGATATGGGCGTCTACAGTTAGCAAATTAAAATATTTTTTTTCACAAATCAAGGTGGTGAAATTTTAATTTTTCGTCAAAATCAATATCTTGCTCAATTATTTTCCAAATATATTCGAAAAAAAATTTGTAGATTATTTAGAGTATTTTAATTCCACATATGTATATTTTTTTTGCATGTCGAATGATGAATATTATTATGATTTATAACCCTTTCAAAAATAGCTTGTAATTATTTCTAACACAAATTTCCAAGGCCAGTTTAAGGTATGTTGTAGAGGTTTTCTTTATAGAAATTACTCGTATTTGTCATAGATAGCAATTATAAAAAAACGTTATTGTCAAAGCTGTCAAAAAGCCCAACTACCAAACAAAACATTAAAAAAAAAAAAAAAAAAAAAAAAAAATCTGCATACTAATGTATTCATGAAAAGTTTGTCAAATACATTTTCATTGCTTAATCAATTTTTGAATTATACGTAAATATGAAACTCTAATTAATAACGGTCTTTACAAATAAAATCTTCACCTCAAAAACACATAATTTGATGATATTTAGTAGATATGTTATTTATATAAAGGGTGTTTTGAAAATTTTACTCATTGAGTGTCACTTTTTGTTTTGTTCAACTTTAAATGGATATATTAGAAATCAAATTTTTATTTATTTGTAAAATTTTTTGGTAGTCTGTGCTTTACAAATTTAATTTAAATATTGAAAATGATTATGGTTAATTAATAACTAATTACTGCTGAATAAAGCTATACACGTAAAATAATATAATTTCTAATTAAAAAGTTATTTTGCTATTATATATAGGTGTTTTATTGAATTTCTATTAAATACTAATAAAGTTGTATGATTATAAAAAGAAAATTATAAAAACCATGATTGATGAGTGACGTAATAAATAATAAAACTTAGGTAATCTCCATTATAGAATTATTTTTTTACCAGTCAAGTAAACAAAAAAATAATCATATTTATTTACTGGAGCTACAACAGCGCCATCTTTATTAAATATTAATAGAAAAGAGTCAGCAAATGTCATCCAAAAAATATCGATACCTCCGTTAGTATCTAACGGATCTGTTTTTTGTGAATCTTTTGAAAAATATAATGGAAATACATATTGTGTATCTAATTATATATCTTTAATTTTTTTACATTCAGTAGCATATCGATGTTCAGTTTACATACATAGCTTTACAAGCTAACTTCTAAGCTGTTTTTTTAATCATGTGACTGATCATGTGACTGGTTTCCGAGATATGGAGTTCTTTATTTTACAAAATTTACAAAAAGCTGGGTAATCCAAATTTGAAATTATCATATCTACTAAAAATGTAGTACAATTTCAACAAACAATATATTGCGGAAATATATCGGTATATATATGATAAAAGTTTTAATTAAAAATTGTTTTATGTTATTTCAATTTTCGGCCTTGATCTAAGACCCGAGTTTCATTTTTAGGCTATAAAAATATCATATTATAGATATATAAATATATCTAAATGATATATATTAATGAAGAAATAAAATTACAATTTGACCAAAATAAAATTGGATCCACAAGGTCCAATTGAAGGTCAATGGTCATTATGTAAAGTCATCCAGGTAAACTGTAAACACAAGGTGAATCGAAATAAAAGGTTATACCCTCATGTAATTCGGCTTGCTAGAATTTTTAATCTGATGTATTGTACCGACTGCTGGGCAAGACAGGCAGATTTTGACAAAACAGGTAACCACGTCTATGACGTGACTATTCTTGGAATTTTCAATTTAATGTGTCGCACCGATTGCTGGGCAGGAAAAACAGATTATGACAAAACAAGCAAACACTCATCAACTATCACGTCAATATTTAAAACGTGGTGGAAGTCAAACATCAGTCGTACAAATATTATGGTATGACCTTATATTTCTATTAACCTTGTTTAAACCTTTTTATCATATTATTATTTATTACAAATCAATTGTTCGTGGAAATTGAACCTTAGACTTAGATGATTTGACAATTTAATACTGTGTGTAAACCCCCGTTTTTACTAAAATAGCAAACATAAACTCAAAAATATATCGATAGCCTCTCCACCTTCTTTTTTGATAGCTCACTGTACAGTCTGGTTATAAACCCCGAGATCTCTTGCCCTGTTTTCTTTAACTCCTCTGAATCTAGTCTGTCCTTTTTGAAAGAGCCTTTCTTCCTTTCCAACTTTTCAGATTAGCTTTTGGTGTAAACAGTGGTCTTGGACACGCCCATATACCTTGAGTGCAAAAATGGAAATTCGTCGATCACGTTCAAGTGTCATTTTCTGGACTTGTACGTAAGTTGGAGAGCTCATATTTGTTTTTGTTTAGTAACTAATTGTTCATTTTTTAATATATCGAAATATGAATACATTTCAAACACTCAACTTGCATTTAATATTGAATTAATAAGTATTTAGTTTTTTTCATGTTGGAAACATAGAAAAAGACAAATATAGATGTCACAAGGATTTTACTTAACTGCTTGGCTAGGTTACGCATACAGAAAATAAATATTCAGATCTTGAGAAGTTTGATGTAGCTGGTATGCTTTATGTACTGGTAGATATTGTGTTAAAATGCATTGGTAAAATATCTACCCATTAAATTTATGACGGTTTTGGAAGAATCCTTTTCAATGAGAAAACCAAAGTTAACAGCTGAAGGCAATGGAACAGTCCTTTGCAACCATTTCACCTCTATATTCTTCTTTCTCCATAGTCGAGAATCCGTAGAGTGTTTATAATTGTCACAAAAGAGAAGGTCTAGTATAAATTGTGTGCTCATGATGTGGATGCAGGAGGAGAATGTTAGAAATAGAAAAAAAAACAATTAGGCTATTTCATAATAATGGTATGAAATCGGATGACTCGAAATTCATCTGCAGTGAGATCAATCAACTATATTCTAAACTTTACTCATGTTATGATTACCATACGGATAGTAAATGCAGGAGATACCAGACAAATACAGCTTCCTTTTGTGAGGTTTTGAGTGTGAACCAAGTGATGATGCTGAAATATCAGAGGCAGGTAAAGATCAAACTGAAAAAACATTTTGATCTACTTTGAGATTAAAAATGTCATTGTAAAAAATGCTAAGCTTAATAAATCCCGTGGGTCATCTGGCTTTACGTT